>NC_068453.1:25681283-25961283 GCF_023373465.1 Oncorhynchus keta | reverse complement strand
TCCCTCTCTCTTCTCCTAGTCCTGTCTCTTCTTCCAGCCCTCTCTCTTCTCCTAGTCCTGTCTCTTCTTCCATCCCTCTCTCTTCTCCTAGTCCTGTCTCTTCTTCATCCCCCTCTCTCTTCTCCTAGTCCTGTCTCTTCTTCCATCCCTCTCTCTTCTCCTAGTCCTGTCTCTTCTTCCATCCCTCTCTTCTCCTAGTCCTGTCTCTTCTTCCAGCCCCTCTCTTCTCTAGTCCTGTCTCTTCTTCCATCCCTCTCTTCTCCTAGTCCTTTCTCTTCTTCAATCCCCCTCTCTCTTCTCCTAGTCCTGTCTCTTCTTCCATCCCTCTCTCTTCTCCTAGTCCTGTCTCATCTTCCATCCCTCTCTCTTCTCCTAGTCGTGTCTCTTCTACCATCCCTCTCTTGCTCTTCATCCTGTCTATCTCACCCAGCCCAAAGAAAGGTTGCGCACAGCAATATGGGAAGGCAAGGTGCTAGCATCCAGAATTTGCATGTCTTTGAGAGCGCCGCCATGATGAATTATAATCCACAGGAATGAAAGTAAACGGCGGTGGATCAGACCTTTCATTCTAAATGAGAAGTGATTTAAAACGCTGTTAATGCTGATTATTTCCGCTCTGCCTTAGCCCAACCCTGGCCTCTCCTCTCTCTCAGCCCCCCTCCCACATTCTGCTTCATGCCTCCCTTTGATAACATTATTCCATGGGCGCTGTATGTGTTGAGGTGGGGAAAGTGTGTGTTACGGGGAATCAATTCAACGGCTCAGACAAGAGACTGTACTGTATGTGGCGGGGACCTTAGACAATCACGTATTATAGATACTTGTGGCTCGAGCTGCCAAGCTGTGTACATGGGAACACCAGCTGGCTGGAGTGTTTATAGACATATTCATTCTATCCATATCCCAGTCCATTGTCCCCACTTGCTTCAAGATGTCCACCATTGTTCCTGTACCCAAGAATGCGAAGGCAACTCAACTAAATGACTATCGCCCCATAGCACTCGCCTCTGTCATCATGAAGTGCTTTGAGAGGCTAGTTAAGGATCATATCACCTCCACCTTACCGTCACCCTAGACCCACTACAATTCACATATTACCCCAATGTAAGAATGTAAAATTCTGTTCATTGAATACAGCTCAGCCTTCAACACCATAGTGCCCTCCAAGCTCATGACTAAGCTCAGGGCCCTGGTTCTGAACTCCTCCATGTTGAACTGGGTCCTGGACTTCCTTATGGCCTGACCCCAAGTGGTGAAGTTAGGCAACAACACATCTCACATTGATCCCACTCAACCCAGGGGGTCCCACAGGTTCATGCTCAGCCCCTCCTGTACTCCCTGATCACCCATGACTGCGTGGCCACGCACGTCTCAACTCAATCATCAGCCTAGAGGGAGGAGAGATGAGAGCCCTGGCAGAGTGGTGCCAGGAAATAACCTCGACCCTCAACGTCAACAAAACTAAGGAGTTGATCGTGGACTACAGGAGAGAGCAGAGAGAGCACCTGAAGTGTGGTGAAGTGTGTGTGAAGGCGCAACAGCGCCTTTTTAACCTCAAGAGGCTGAAGAAATCCGGCTTGACCCCTAAGACCCTCACAAACTTCTACAGATGCACCCTTGAGAGCATCCTGTTGGGCTGTATCACCATAGCTATTTCATCATCTGCAACCACAGGGTTCTCTCGAGGTGCTGCGGGCAGCCCACAATGCCTGCCCTCAGGACATCTACAGCACCCAGTGTCACAGGAAAAGCCAAAAAGATTATCAAGGAGATCACCAAGCCACGGTCTGTTCACACCGCTGAAATCTATGAGAAGGAAACAGTACAGGTGCCAAAGCTCTGTCCGAGACTGAAAAACAGCTTCTATCTCCAGGCCATCAGACTGTTAAATAGTCACCACTAGCCGGCCTTTGCCCAGGAACCTGGCCTGAATCTTAGACACTGTCACTAGCCAGCTAACAGCTGGTACTCTACCCTTTACCTTAGAGACTGCTTTTTACCCTATGCTGTACATTGTCATTGAACACTGGTCACTTTAATGTTTATATACAGTGGGGAGAACAAGTATTTGTTACACTGCCGATTTTGCAGGTTTTCCTACTTACAAAGCATGTAGAGGTCTGTAATGTTTATCATAGGTACACTTCAACTGTGAGAGACGGAATCTAAAACAAAAATCCAGGAAATCACATTGTATAATTTAAGTAATTCAATTGCATTTTATTGCATGACATAAGTATTTGATCACCTACCAACCAGTAAGAATTCCGGCTCTCACAGACCTGTTAGTTTTTCTTTAAGAAGCCCTCCTGTTCTCCACTCATTACCTGTATTAACTGCACCTGTTTTAACTTGTTACCTGTATAAAAGACACCTGTCCACACACTGAATAAAACAGACTCCAACCTCTCCACAATGGCCAAGACCAGAGAGCTGTGTAAGGACATCAGGGATAAAATTGTAGACCTGCAAAAGGCTGGGATGGGCTACAGAACAATAGGCAAGCAGATTGGTGAGAAGGCAACAACTGTTGGCTCAATTATTAGAAAATGGAAGAAGTTCAAGATGGTCAATCACCCTCGGTTGTGGGGCATCAATGATCATGAGGAAGGTGAGGGATCCGCCCAGAACCAAACGGCAGGACCTGGTCAATGACCTAAAGAGAGCTGGGACCACATTCTCAAAGAAAACCATTAGTAACACACTACGCCGTCATGGATTAAAATCCTGCAGTGCACGCAAGGTCCCCCTACTCAAGCCAGCACATTTCCAGGCCCATCTGAAGTTTGCCCATTCCCATCTGGGTGATCCAGAGGAGGAATGGGAGAAGGTCATGTGGTCTGATGAGACAAAAATAGAGCTTTTTGGTCTAAACTTCACTCGCCGTGTTTGGAGGAAGAAGGAGGATGAGTACAACCCCAAGAACACCATCCCAACCGTGAAGCATGGAGGTGAAAACATCATTCTTTTTGGGGATGCTTTTCTGCAAAGGGGACAGGACGCCTACACCGTATTGAGGAGGATGGATGGGGCCATGTATCGCGAGATCTTGGCCAACAACCTCCTTCCCTCATTAAGAGCATTGAAGATGGGTCGTGGCTGGGTCTTCTAGCATGTCAACGACCCGAAACACACAGCCAGGGCAACTAAGAAGTGACTCCGTAAGACGCATCTCTCAGGTCCTGAGTGGCCTAGCCAGTCTCCAGACCTGAACCCAATAGAAAATCTTTGGAGGGAGCTGAACATCCGTATTGCCCAGCGACAGCCCCGAAACCTGAAGGATCTGGAGAAGGTCTGTATGGGAGGAGTGGGCCAAAATCCCTGCTGCAGTGTGTGCAAACCTGGTCAAGAACTACAGGAATTGTATGATCTCTGTAATTGCAAACAAAGGTTTCTGTACCAAATATTAAGTTCTTTTCTGATTTATCAAATACTTATGTCATGCAATAAAATGCAAATGAATTACTGAAAAATCATACAATGTGATTTTCTGGATTTTTGTTTTAGATTGTGTCTCTCACAGTTGAAGTGTACCTATGATAAAAATGACAGACCTCTACATGCATTGTAGTAAAAACCTGTAAAATCGGCAGTGTATCAAAAACTTGTTCTCCCACTGTGTGTGTGTGTGTGTGTGTGTGTGTGTGTGTGTGTGTGTGTGTGTGTGTGTGTGTGTGTGTGTGTGTGTGTGTGTGTGTGTGTGTGTGAGACTGTGTGTGTGTGTGTGTGTGTGTGTGTGTGTGTGTGTGTGTGTGTGTGTGTGTGTGTGTGTGTGTGTGTGTGTGTGTGTGTGTGTGTGTGAGAGAGACTGTGTGTGTGTGTGTGTGTGTGTGTGTGTGTGTGTGTGTGTGTGTGTGTGTGTGTCAGACCCATTACTGCCAGACCCGTAACTAACTACAGACCCGTCCCCCATAACTACCAGACCCGTCCCCAGAACTACCGTAGACCAGACCCGTCTCTAACTACCACACCCGATCTGGCTCCCGTAACTAACTACGTAACCATAACTACCAGACCACGTCCCGTAACTACCGACCCGTCCCCGTAAGCATAAACCCAAACTACCAGACCCGTCCCCGTAACTACCTGTGAACCATAACTACCAGACCGTCCCCATAACTGCCACGTTGCATCTGCTGTCTGTTTGCCAGATCAATGGCAGTGGATAACACCACAGTCAATGGGCCGTTTTCCTCTCACTGGGTTGGGACCCAATCTCTCTCTCTCTGTCTTTTACTGTCTGCATGTCCCTCTGTCCTCATCCCATCTCTTACTCTCCCTTCATCGCTCTCATTTTCTGTATGTCTTTCTCACACACATACAGTTGAAGTGGGAAGTTTACATCCACTTAGGTTGAGTCATTAAAACTCACCAGCCACTCCACAAATTTCTTGTTAACAAACTATAGTTTTGGCAAGTCAGTTAGGACATTTACTTTGTGCATGACACAAGTCATTTTCCAACAATTGTTTACAGACAGATTATATCACGTATAATTCACTGTATCACAATTCCAGTGGGTCAGAAGTTTACATACACTAAGTTGACTGTGCCTTTAAATAGCTTGCAAAAGTCCAGAAAATTATGTCATGGCTTTAGAAGCTTCTGATAGGCTAATTGACATCATTTGAGTCAATTGAGGTGTACCTGTGGATGTATTTCAAGGCCTACCTTTAAACTCAGTGCCTCTTTTCTTGACATCATGGGAAGATCAAAAGAAATCAGCCAAGACCTCCAAAAAAAAATTGTAGACCAAGTCTGGTTCATCCTTAGGAGCAAGGATGAACTGAACTGAAATGCCTGAAGGTACCACGTTCATCTGTACAACAATAGTACGTACTATAAACACCATGGGACCACGCAGCCGTCATACCTCTCAGGAAGGAGACGTGTTCATGTCTCCTAGAGATGAACGTACTTTGGGTGCGAAAAGTGAAAATCAATCCCAGAACAACAGCAAAGGACCTTGTGGAGATGCTTGAGGAAACGGGTACAAAAGTATCTATATCCACAGTAAAACTAGTCCTATATCGACATAACCTAAAAGGCCGCTCAGCAAGGAAGTAGCCATTGTCCCAAAACTGCCATAAAAAAGCTAGCAGACTATGGTTTGCAAGCTGCACATGGGGACAAAGATCGTACTTTTTGGAGAAATGTCCTCTGGTCTGATGAAAAAATAGAACTGTTTGGCCACAATAAATTGTTATGTTTAGAGGAAAAAGGGATGCTTGCAAGCCGAAGAACACCATCCCTACCGTGGAATCATGGGAGGGCGGAATCATGTTGTGGGGGTGCTTTTCCTGCAGGAGGACTGGTGCATTTCACAAAATAGATGGCATCATGAGGGAGAAAAATGATAAGCAACATCTCAAGACATCAGTCAGGAAGTTAAAGCATGGTTGCAAAAATGGGTCTTCCAAATGGACAATGACCCCAGGCATACTTGCAAAGTTGGCAAAATGGCTTAATAAGGACAACAAAGTCAAGGTATTGGAGTGGCCATCACAAAGCCCTGACCTCAATCCCATAGAAAGTTTGTGGGCAGAACTGGAAAAGGTGTGTGCAAGCAAGGAGGTCTACAAACCTGACTCCAGTTACACCAGCTCTGTCAGGAGGAATGGGCCAAAATTCAACCAACTTATTGTGGTAAGCTTGTGAAGGCTACCGAAGCGTTTGACCCAAGTTAAACAATTTAAAGACAATGCTACTAAATACAAATTGCATGTATGTAAACTTCCATACCCACTGGGAATGTGATGAAAGAAATAAAAGCTGAAATAAATCATTCTCTCTACTATTATTCTGACATTTCACATTCTTAAAATATAGTGTTGATTTAACTTACCCAAACGGGGATTAAATGTCATGGTGTGAAAAACTGAGTTTAAATGTATCCTTCCCCGGCTTCAACTGTACATTCCAAGACGGGGTACATTCACAGCATACTGTCTGCCACACACACACAGACCTATCACACAGAAGTGAATTCCATGACTGAAGTTGAAATCTTAGGCCGCCCCATCCCGCATGCGGGATCGTGACTACAGCCTCCAAGTATTACCATGAACATTAGCGATTTCTGAAAATTGCAAATGAAATGAAATAAATATGCCTGTCATCAAGCTATCCTTTTCTTAACAACCCTGTCGTCTCAGATTTTCAAAATATGCTTTAGAACCAGAAAATCAACAATTTGTGTAAGAGTGGTGATAGCATTAGCATTTAGCGTTAGCATTTAGCGAGCAAAGATCAAATAAAAATTTTACCTTTGAAGAACTTCAGATATTTCAATGAGGAGACTCTCAGTTACATAGCAGATGTCAGTTTTCCTGAAAGATGCTTGTGTATACTATGCATTTGGCACCACAACCGACAGTCACTAAGACTTTTTTCTTAACTCCATAATATCGACTGACAGAAAACGTGATTCATGTTTTGTCATATATCTCTTCATTGAAATGCCTTCCCTGAAGTTGAAGTTTTCTGCGGGATTTGGATAATTGTAGGCTCTTATGGTCAATCTTCCAATGATATGCCTACAAATACGTCACAATGCTGCAGACACCTGGAAACGATAGGAAGTGTCCGTTCATTCCTATGCATTCACCATATAAGGAGATCATGGTGCCTCGATCATTTCCTGGTCCTCAAACATCTTGGTTTTGCCTGTAGAATGGCACTTTCACAGTGAAAATCTTTGCAGTTCTGGAAACGTCAACTTCTTTCCAAAACTATCAATTCCAAGCATAGTCGACAACAAAATCAGATGACTGACTGACTAACCCAACCCAGACACCATCATCGCACAATCAACCAAAGGCGACAACATCAGATGACTGACTGATGCTCGCACAATCATCGAGCTGTCATCGGCGAAAAAGTTATTTAGCTCTACAAGCTGATCATCTCCCTTTAGCAAATTAACAATAAATTACAAAAACACAGAAGCCTCTTGCTAATTATCAATCACCAACGTAGCATGAACCTCGTATATTATCCCTAGTCCTTTTGAATAGAACATTTGTTCTAGAGTTGTTCTAGAGTTAGTTAGCTTCAAACGCTAACTCTCCTTTTTGTTTTTAACTAGACAAGTCAACTTCTTTATTTACAATGATGGCCAAGGAACAGTGGATTAACTGCCTAAAATGTACTTATTGGTCCACCAGCCACTGTGGCAGGTAGATGGAAAAATTGGTCAGCCAAAAATTTTTGCGCCATAATTACCTAAAAAAATAATAATACACGCTGATGGCCATACCTAATGTTTCTAAAACAAAACATTTATTAGTAAGAAATAATGTGAGATAAAACTCTATTTCATTTTTTGTGACCCGAGAACATATCCAGATGAGACAAAATGTTCAGGCTGGGAGGTTACCGTGGTAACTAGGCCACTGGAGTCCTGTGACGGGTCTGTGTGTGAGAGATTTGGGTTCTGACTAGGAGAAGATCTCTTTTCGTCAGTTGAAGCAGCAGACTCAAACTTCCATTTTAAAAACAGCCAACCTTGCGAACAAAACAATGTAAATAGCCAAGAAACACGAGGACAAAAGTTTCCGTTTGTAGACTTTAGAGTACATTTGACCAACTTTTATGCCTGTGCGCAGCGCCTCCAGAAATGAATCAGCACAGTGCACAAATTTCTCCTGTCAGGCAGTGTTGTTTCATGAGGTGGGATATAGATTCATATTTATTTGTGTGATTAGTAGCTATGAAACAAAACGGCAGAAATACTTTGAAAACAGCTACTGCAGCATTTTCCTCGCACGTGTTCACACTTGACTTTTTCACTATATTGTAATGAAACAGGCGGGCAGGTCTCGGAGCCCTCCACGTTCGAGCCCGAGGTCCAGCGCGCTATCGACTGTGCCGCAAAAAGCATGCTCGTGCGGCAGAGTCGATTTCCCTCGCTTATAAACTCCAGGGTCGTTACAATATTTTTATTAAATAAATGTAATGCCCGCACTGTAGAGCCCTGCAAATTGACCACCCACTTCGTTACCAACCATTACCTAAATCTACCCGCATTTGGCGGATGTTAATGTTATGGCCTAGTTGGCTCTTTGTAAGCTAATACACAACACTCACCTAGCGCTTTGAGCTAGGATTGTTGTTTTGACTTTGGTGTTTGTTTGCTCCAGTGTGTGTTAGCTTTGGTGTGTGTTAGCTCCAGTGGTAGCGTCGCTAGCTCCAGTGTTTGTGTTGGTGCTGATGCAGACATGTGAGTGTGGAGTGTTTTGGGAGGAAGGAGAGTTTAGAAGGACGTACGCTGCTGCTTGAAGCCCAAGCTGAAGAGGGATGTGAGCTGGGGATCAGACCAACACTTGCTTTTAATTGCTGTGCTGTTTCGCAGATGAGAGGCCCCATGGGATCTGTAGTTTATTTCCCAACAGATGATTTTATTTTGGCAGTGTAGGTAAATTGCACTACTGTGAAGGGATGGATGTGTTGCCTCGTGAGAAATGTAGTGTTTTGGGAGTTGCAGTGTACATTTTATTATGAGAAGATGGATGATGTGCCTCGTGGGTAGTGTAGTTTCTTAAATAAAGGTTCAAATAAATATGGGTTACAGTGTAATTATTCTGTGGTGAAATGCCTTGTGCAAGTGAAGTTGTTACAATTTGGTGTAACTGCCGAGGAGAACAAATGAGGTGCTTTGGGGATGTGTAGTTTTTCTATTGTGCTGAAGGCAGACATGATGCCCCAATTTCATTACAGTGAATTGTGCGGTGGGCATTGCTGTGATGCCTCATGGGGAATGTAGTTTCTTCTATCAGTGTAATTGAACAGTGAGGTAGAGATGAGATGCCACATGGGAGTTGTAGGTTTGTCGGTTAATATCAGCCATCTGCCCCTATCAGTGAACAGCAGGGATAAAATTGAGTACTCAATAGCAGCACGGACTCTGGGGCTCCGAGGCCCTACAGACGCACAGAGAGACACAACCAATCACTCACCTATCATAGGCAGTAAAGATAGACAGTTCTGAGACATACAGGCTAACTCTTTTGTCGTGGTGTACTCAATGGCCCTTTTGCAGTACTTTCAACCAACTTTGTCTGGTTGACAGCTTGCCATCGACCCCTCACTCCTAAACCCCATGGGTCCCTGTCATGTCCCATCAACACCCCCCCACCCGCCAGTACAGTACAGTGGAGTGTGCAAGTGCCCCTTCCTCCTGACTGTTCGATACCTCATTAACCAGTAAGAGTTCGTGTTAAACGCGTAATGGACACTTTCCTATCGACCCTACCTCTCATGGCCCACACACACACACACCGCCAGCAGCAGTGCTCTGGGGCCTTGTGACATGTCAGGGTGACAGTGACATGCGCCACTAGCCAAGCTCTATTTCCCTGACCCGACCACACACACACACTCCTGCCTCCCCCGCACCCTGGGGTCAGGAGAGGAGGGAGAGACAGAGGGGAAGTGAGGGTTGGGGTTGGAGAGTGGGTGTAGGTCATTTAAACTTCTGTCACTTCCACAGTGGGTGATCTCATGGGGAGAGACAATAAAAGAGAGAAATAGAACAAGTATTTCTGCTACTCCCAATCTAGGTCTGCCCTAGTTTTCTGCCAACTCATCTTTAGCCAACTCATCTTTAGCTATGGTTCTCTTTTTTCATATACTTTTGTTGTATCATAATCATTTAGGCTGGTTTATATATGGTGAACATTTTCTTTCAGTGGAAAATGACCTACAAGAGACATCATTACATTGATCTGTCTGTGTATTGTACCATCAAATGCACTTGTGTAGGTCAAATCTCAAAGTTCTCAGCCTGTGTCTCTCTACGGGTGTGTGTGTGTGGAGATGAAGTAGGCCCACATACCTTTTTAAAACCTTGTTCACAATGTTTCTATCCAAGAGTAGGGCTGTGGTCATGACATTTTGTCAGCCGGTGATTGTCAAACTAATAACTGCCGTTCTCACGGTAATTGACCGTTAATGTACATAAACACATTTATCATCTCCTGGCTTCCACACATAGCTTACAAGCCACTGATGCGAACCTTCAGAACATATACATTTTTTAAAGTCTAATAAATGTAATATAGCCTACACCTTCACAATACATCCATGATATATTTTAGACAGGTCTAAGAAACATGATATGAAGAAAATGTTTACTATTTCAGATGAACACACTAGCATACTCTGAGTTGTCCTTATGTTAGGCCCTGATCTGGCTATCCTGTAGGCTATACTCCTGTTGTAAAAGTGAAGCAATGGGCTTAATATTAGGAAAGTTAGGCTAGCCTATAGAATGCGGATGGGATCCACCTCTTTTTAATAGAGGCCATCAAAACTGTTTTCTCACATTTGCATAGCTTCTAAAGAAATGTTGCAACATGAGCTCATGGACTCTCATGAAGTGTTTGATTAGATTTTCGATAACATTTGCATTGATGTCAGAGTGATTAGAGGGACAATAGAGTGCTGAGTACCAGGCAGTTAGCAATTTTTGTAGGCTACTAAATGACCATCAACAGCATCAGAGCTTGGAAGCCTAGTGACCATGACTGCGGTCACATGGAATTTGACTGCGTTCATGACTCGTGACCGTCGGTGTGATGGTAATACGGGCACCGTAACAGCCCCACCCCAGAGTGTATATATGTGTGTGTATAGCCTATATAACGTGGTGCGTTGTGTGCCTGTACTCACGGAAGCCAGGTCCTCTGATGGGCGCGCCCCTGTCGTTGGTGCTCCTTAACTCGTTGAACCATCGGTTGCGGGCGCTGTCATGCCACGTTGTCCCCCTTTTCGCTGCCCAAAAAGCCCCCAACAGACCACTGCTGGAGCTACCAGCATGTACCGGGGCCTGTCCCAGCATGCCTCACAGGGACTTCAGAGGGACACACGCGCATGCAGACACGCAGTCACACAAACGGGCAGACATACCGTACTCTCACACACACAGACATGCAGCGATGGCACACACGCGCACTCCCACACACTCCCACACAGCCTCCAGGGAGCAGTCTCTGGCAAGACTGCTGTGGTTAAAATAGGGGCTTTTCAAATCAAATCCATGTTACCAGGATGTCTGGAGAGACATGGGGAGAACAGTCTCCTCTCGCCATGCACTATTCATTGGAAAGACAGACAGCCAGTCCACCTCCCCAGTCTCTCTGTGAGGGGATATCACTAAAAGATGAACTATGCAGAAATAGCTCCACCATTTCCTGGTTGCTCAAATTCTAATAGTTTGCCTAATTTCAGTTTCCGTTACAAAACAAGCAAGTCTAGTGTAGAGAATCATTGTACCATCTAAAACCCTGAAATGTATTTTTCCAAAAAAATATTGTATTTTCAGCTGTTTTGAAGCTGGTGTACAAAATTGAAAGTAAAAGACGAAAAACTAAACTTTTAGAACGGGAAGCATAGAAATAGCGTACATAGAACAGATCTACCGCTTCTAGACATGCTTTCAATTACAATGACAGATCTAAACTCAATTTCTATGTGGATTGGTTAGGTCGCCCAAAAAGTTAAATCTTGCAGCTTTAAAACTAACACCCAGGACTGCAGAATCAGACAAGCCTGGAAAGAACTACGAAGCAAAGTGGGTATTCATAAGTACAGAGGCAGACTGTTCCAGAAGATAAATTGGACTTGGATACCAATTATTAATCCATCGCTGACTATTCATAAGATGGAATACATGTGTCTCTTTTTTGCATTTGGGGGAAAGGGAGAGAGGGATGTTTTTGCGAGGTCGGAGAAGGCATCGGTGTATAATACGACTGATACTTAAAGTGTTGCTAACGGCGTTATCTTTGTTGTACAAAAGGAAGAACATTGTTCCAGATGGACTATAATGGGGTTCTAGGCATCACCTGCATTGATTCAGACACTATGGTAATGAATGTACTCTCTGTACTAAAAACAGGATGCACATCAACTGTTCATCCTGAACCAGAACCACTCACACTCCTGCCAACAACCTGCCATCTGTACATTCACAGAACTTGCACCAAAACAGCTTGCACTCTCACATACACACACATGTGAGACACATACACACATGTAGAGACACATACACACACATGTAGAGACGCATACACACATACACACATGTAGAGAGACATACACACATGTAGAGACACATACACACATGTAGAGACACACACATGTACACACATGTGTAGTAGACACATACACACATGTAGAGACACATACACACATGTAGAGACACATACACACATGTAGAGAGACATACACATAGAGACACATACACATGTGAGAGACATACACACATGTAGAGACATACATACATGTAGAGACACATACACACATGTAGAGAACATACACATGTAGAGACACATGTAGAGACACATACACACATGTAGAGACACATACACACATGTAGAGACACATACATACATGTAGAGACACATACACACACATAGAGACATACACACATGTAGAGACACATACACACATGTAGAGACACATACACACATGTAGAGACACATACACACATGTAGAGAGACATACTGCAGAGACACATACATACATGTAGAGACACATACACACATGTAGAGACACATACACACACACATGTAGAGACACATACACACATGTAGAGACACATACACACATGTAGAGAGACATACACACATGTAGAGACACATACACACATGTAGAGAGACATACACACATGTAGAGACACATACATACATGTAGAGACACATACACACATGTGAGACACATACACACATGTAAAGACACATACACACATGTAGAGACACATACACACACATGTAGAGACACATACACACACATGTAGAGACACATACACACATGTAGAGACACATACACACATGCAGAGAGACATACACACACACATACACACATGTAGAGACATGACACATGTAGAGACATACACACATGTAGAGACACATACACACATGTAGAGACACATGTAGAGACACATACACACATGTAGAGACGCATACACATGTAGAGACACATACACACATGTAGAGACACATACACACATGTAGAGACACATACACACATGTAGAGACACATACACACATGTAGAGACACATACACACATGTAGAGACACATACACACATGTAGAGACACATACACACATGTAGAGACACATACACACATGTAGAGACACATACACACATGTAGAGACACATACACACATGTAGAGACACATACACACATGTAGAGACACATACACACATGTAGAGAGACATACACACATGTAGAGACACATACACACATGTAGAGACACATACACACATGTAGAGACACATGTAGAGACACATACACACACATGTAGAGACGCATACACACACACACACATGTAGAGACACATACACACATGTAGAGACACATACACACATGTAGAGACACATACACACATGTAGAGACACATACACACATGTAGAGACACATACACACATGTAGAGACACATACACACATGTAGAGACACATACACACATGTAGAGACACATACACACATGTAGAGACACATACACACATGTAGAGACACATACACACATGTAGAGACACATACACACATGTAGAGACACATACACACATGTAGAGACACATACACACATGTAGAGACACATACACACATGTAGAGACACATACACACATGTAGAGACACATACACACATGTAGAGACACATGTAGAGACATACACACATGTAGAGACACATACACACATGTAGAGAGACACATACACACATGTAGAGACACATACACACATGTAAAACACCACCTGAGACACATACACACATGTAGAGAGACACACACACATCTCCAAAACACCACCTGAGACACATACACACATGTAGAGACACATACACACATGTCCCAAACACCACCTGAGACACATACACACATGTAGAGACACATACACACATGTAAAGAGCTTTCACTCACATACACACATGTAGAGACACACACACACATGTAGAGACATACACACATGTAGAGACACATACACACATGTAGAGACACATACACACATGTAGAGACACATACACACAAAACACCACCTGAGACACATAGAGACACATGTAGAGAGACACATACACACATGTAGAGACACAAACACACACCTGAGAGACACATACACACATGTAGAGAGACATACACACAAAACACCACCTGAGCTTTCACTCACATACACACATGTAGAGAGACACACACACAATCTCCAAAACACCACCTGAGCTTTCACTCTCACATACACACATGTAGAGAGAGACACACAATCTCCAAAACACCACCTGAGCTTTCACTCTCACATACACACATGTAGAGACACACACACAATCTCCAAAACACCACCTGAGCTTTCACTCTCACATAAACACATGTAGAGAGACACACACACCAAAACACCACCTGAGCTTTCACTCTCACATACACACATGTAGAGAGACACACACACAATCTCCAAAACACACACCTGAGCTTTTCACACACTCAACATAAACACAGATAGAGAGACACACCACCCACTACCTCCCAGTGTGCCAGATAGTAGTAGGTTGTTCACCAACACCATATTACACTACCTGTGCCCAGATAGTAGTAGGTTGTTCCACATATTCCCACTATGTAGAGAGACAGATAGTAGTAGGTTGTTCACAAAACACTACCTGAGCTGTGATTCACAGCACCATATTCCTAAACCCAGTGTGCCAGAGAGTACACACAATCTCCAAAACACCACCTGAGCTTTCAGGAGTAGTGGCACACCAGCACCATCCACATACACACATGTGCCAGATAGTAGTAGGTTGTTCACACACCATCTCCCAAGATAGTAGTAGGTTGTTCACCAACACCATATTCCACTACCTGTGCTAGTAGTTCACTCTCACATAAACCCACCACCACCTCCCAGTGTGCCAGATAGTAGAGGTTGTTCACACACCACACTACCTCCCAGTGTGCCAAAGTAGTAGGTTGTTCACCACCCATGAGCTTTCACTCTCACATACACACATGTAGAGAGAGGTACACACCAAAAACACCCTCCCAGTGTGCCTGAGCACCAACACCATTTCACTCTCCACATACCACACATGTGCCAGATAGAGACACACACACCAAAACACCAACACCATCCCACTACCTCCCAGTGTGCCAGATAGTAGTAGGTTGTTCACCAACACACCACCTCCCGAGATAGTAGTAGGTTGTTCTTTCCCACTCCTCCCATGTGCCAGATAGTAGTAGGTTGTTCACACACCATCAGGTAGTGGCACACAGACCACCTACAACACCATATTCCCACCACCTCCCAGTGTGCCAGATAGTAGTAGGTTGTTCACCAACACCATATTCCCACTACAGTGTGCCAGATAGTAGTAGGTTGTTCACCAACACCATATTCCACACCTCCCAGTGTGCCAGATAGTAGTAGGTTGTTCACCAACACCATATTCCCACTACCTCCCAGTGTGCCAGATATAGTGGTTGTTCACCAACACCATCCACCACCAGGTTGTTCACCAACACCACACTCTTACTCCCAGTAGTCTTATTCACACACTAACACCAGATTCACCACTATTCCTCCCAGTGTGCCAGATAGTAGTAGGTTGTTCACCAACACCATATTCCCACTACCTCCCAGTGTGCCAGATAGTAGTAGGTTGTTCACAAACACCATATTCCACTACCTCCCAGTGTGCCAGATAGTAGTAGGTTGTTCACCAACACCATATTCCTACCTCCCCAGTGTGCCAGATAGTAGTAGGTTGTTCACCAACACCATATTCCCACTACCTCCCAGTGTGCCAGGATAGTAGTAGGTTGTTCACCAACACCATATTCCCACTATTAGTAGGTTGTTCCCAACTCCCAGTGTGCCAGATAGTAGTAGGTTGTTCACCAACACCATATTCCCACTACCTCCCAGTGTGCCAGATAGTAGTAGGTTGTTCACCAACACCATATTCCCACTACCTCCCAGTGTGCCAGATAGTAGCAGGTTGTTCACCAACACCATATTCCCACTACCTCCCAGTGTGCCAGATAGTAGTAGGTTGTTCACCAACACCATATTCCCACTACCTCCCAGTGTGCCAGATAGTAGTAGGTTGTTCACCAACACCATATTCCCACTACCTCCCAGTGTGCCAGATAGTAGTAGGTTGTTCACCAACACCATATTCCCACTACCTCCCAGTGTGCCAGATAGTAGTAGGTTGTTCACTCTACCAGTGTGCCAGATAGTAGTAGGTTGTTCACAAACACCATATTCCCACTACCTCCCAGTGTGCCAGATAGTAGTAGGTTGTTCATATCCCACTACCTCCCAGTGTGCCAGATAGTAGTAGGTTGTTCACCAACACCATATTCCACTACCTCCCAGTGTGCCAGATAGTAGTAGGTTGTTCACCTCCCAGTGTGCCAGATAGTAGTAGGTTGTTCACCAACACCATATTCCCACTACCTCCCAGTGTGCCAGATAGTAGTAGGTTGTTCACCAACACCATATTCCCACTACCTCCCAGTGTGCCAGATAACACCATATTCCCACTACCTCCCAGTGTGCCAGATAGTAGTAGGTTGTTCACCAACACCATATTCCCACTACCTCCCAGTGTGCCAGAATGTAGTAGGTTGTTTCACCACACCATATTCCCACTACCTCCCAGTGTGCCAGATAGTAGTAGGTTGTTCACCAACACCATATTCCCACTACCTCCCAGTGTGCCAGATAGTAGTAGGTTGTTCACCAACACCATATTCCCACTACCTCCCAGTGTGCCAGATAGTAGTAGGTTGTTCACCAACACCATATTCCACTACCTCCCAGTGTGCCAGATAGTAGTAGGTTGTTCACAAACACCATATTCCCACTACCTCCCAGTGTGCCAGATAGTAGTAGGTTGTTCACCAACACCATATTCCCACTACCTCCCAGTGTGCCAGATAGTAGTAGGTTGTTCACAAACACCATATTCCCACTACCTCCCAGTGTGCCAGATAGTAGTAGGTTGTTCACCAACACCATATTCCCTACTCCCAGTGTGCCAGATAGTAGTAGGTTGTTCCTCCCAGTGTGCCAGATAGTAGTAGGTTGTTCACCAACACCATATTCCCACTACCTCCCAGTGTGCCAGATAGTAGTAGGTTGTTCACCAACACCATATTCCCACTACCTCCCAGTGTGCCAGATAGTAGTAGGTTGTTCACCAACACCATATTCCCACTACCTCCCAGTGTGCCAGATAGTAGTAGGTTGTTCACCAACACCATATTCCCACTACCTCCCAGTGTGCCAGATAGTAGTAGGTTGTTCACCAACACCATATTCCCACTACCTCCCAGTGTGCCAGATAGTAGTAGGTTGTTCACCAACACCATATTCCCACTACCTCCCAGTGTGCCAGATAGTAGTAGGTTGTTCACCAACACCAACCTGGTATAGATGGGACCAGGGGGGCATCTGTCTGGCATATGGAGCTCTGTGGGGTCATACAGTACTATTATATCTCCCACGCTCTCTCGTTCTTCCTCCTCTCCCCCCTACTATCATTCTGAAATACACAAAGCCTATCCCCCTATCCTATTTAGTCATTTAGTTGAGATATTTGGTTCCGTAATCTTTTTGTTTGCTGGTTTATTGGCTAGTGATTGTCCTCCTCGGCCTGTCTGGTGGCTGTGAAAAGGTCCTGAAAGGGCTTTTCTGGAACAGCATATGGGCCCATATTAGGAGGATGCTCGGCACACACACTGGTTTCCTGCTCTCACATACTGTACTGAAGAGAACAGCAGGAGACGGTCTGTCAGGAAGGAACCCCTTAGGTAAAGGACAAAGAGCTTGGCTAGCTGTCTGGCAGATCCCTTTCATTCATATAGTAATGCCTCCATATAGTCCCCTGCTATTGGCCAGGACCAAATATGAGGTCATTATTGAGATGGGGTTACTCTAAGAGGTCTCCAAAGCAGACGGTAGGTGGGTCAGTGGTGGATGAAAGGAAATGACAAGATGATGGAATTCCATCCAGGGACTTTAACCTACATCAGTAGTCATGAAGGACACGGGGCACTAAAAGACTTTTAACATGGCGTATCCGGACCCTCCCAGCCACTCAAATGTCACCGCAGACCTCTGAAGTAAGACGTTAATGCTATGGACTAGGACCTCCGTATGGTCACTTCTGTTTGGGAATATGTGAACATCTGCTGTCCCCTTTTCTAAATTCTCACTCTTAGTTAGCTTTGATTTATAGCTTATGCAGCGGTTGCAGTTTTGACACCCCACACACACACACACACACACACACACACACACACACACACACACACACACACACACACACACAGTCTCTCTCACACACACACACACACACACACACACACACACAGTCTCTCACACACACACACAAACACACACACAGTCTCTCTCTCACACACACACACACACACACACACACAGTCTCTCTCTCACACACACACACACACACACACACACACTCACACACACACACACACACACACACACACACACACACACACACACACACACACACACACACACACACACACTCTCTCACACACACACACACACACACACACACACACACACACACACACACACACACAAAAGCTGTACGGATCCAGCTGTACTGAAGTATGTTTTTCTCCCTAACCCTCATGTGTTCTGGGTTTGCTATCAAATGAACCAGTGTATACCAGCTAGCTAAGCAATTAAACCCGATGCAGAATCCACGCTCTGCAGTTTTCAACATCTGCCGTTCTCCTATGTCTGTTTTCATTTCCTTGGCCGGGAGTCTCATCTGTTCTCCTGATCAGTTATGATGCATGATGGAACCCTCTGTGGTTAATATGGTACTGCATAGAGTAGACTGCCCCCTCCCTCAGCCTTTGACTCACTCTCTTCCACTCTTCACCCTCTCACCCCTTCTCTCCTCCTTATCCGTCCCCTCTTCTCATCCCTTATTTTTCCTGTCCTCCTCCACCCCTTCCCTCACTCTTATTCTCCCCCTTCAACGCCTTTGACCCCTTTCTCTTCCCCCACTCCTCTCCCAATTCTCCCCTATCATCCATTTTCTCCTCTTCAACCCACCCTCCATCTTGTGAATCCTCCCTCTTCCTCCCCCTTCTCCTCACCCACTTTTCCCCAGACTGACCCGAGACACACACTCCAAAAGCCTCCCCATCGATCACGCTGGCAGGAAGGAGCCAGAGCTGAGGCTGGGTTAGCTTGGGTTGGAGGAGAGAGAGGAGGGCTGGCCAGAACCATGTAGAGCTAAACCGCTCAGTCACAGTGCAGAGCACCCTCCTGGTTTGGAGCTGTTCAGACGGACGGAGACAATACCCACAGTCTCTCTTGACCGTAACCGGACATTTCCTTTCTGTCTCTCTCATTTTAAGACTCTTCTCCACCCCCTCCCTCCATCTCTCTACCTCCCTCCCCATCCCTCAGTCTCATCATGCTGTGTCCTGTGACTCATTGTCAGGCTCAGTCAATGGGGCTAAATGAACACTCTGGCAATATGGTCAATATGCCCAGCGCTGCCTGTCTGCCGCTTCTCTCTCACTCTCTCTCTGTCTCTCTGTCAGTATCGCACTGTCTCTCTCACTCACTCTGTCTCTCTCACTCACTCTGTCTCTCTCTCTCACTCTGTCTCTCTGTCTGTCTCTCTCACTCTGTCTCTCTCTCTCACTCTGTGTCTCTCTCTCACTCTGTCTGTCTGTCTCTCTCTCTCTGTTTGTCTCTCTCACTCTCTCTCACTCTGTCTGCCTGTCTCTCTCACTCTGTCTGCCTGTCTGTCTCTCTCACTCTGTCTGTCTCTCGCTCTGTCTGTCTGTCTCTCTCTCTCTGTCTGTCTCTCTCTCTCTGTCTGTCTCTCTCTCTCGCTCTGTCTGTCTATCTCTCTCTCTCTGTCTGTTTGTCTCTCTTTCTCTCTCTCTCCTCTCTCTCTCATAATCTCTCTCTCTCTCTCTCTCTCTCTCTCTCTCTAAATCTCTCTCTCTCTCTCTCTAAATCCTCTCTCTACTCTCTGTCTCTCACTGTCTGTCTCTCTCTCTCTGTCTGTCTCTCTCTCTCGCTCTCGCTCTGTCTGTCTCTCTCACTCTGTCTCTCTCTCTCTCTGTCTGTCTCTCACTCTCTCTCTCTCTCTCTCTCTCTGTCTGTCTGTCTGTCTGTCTGTCTGTCTGTCTGTCTGTCTGTCTGTCTGTCTTCTGTCTGTCTGTCTGTCTCACTGTCTGTCTGTCTGTCTCTGTCTGTCTGTCTGTCTGTCTGTCTGTCTGTCTGTCTGTCTGTCTGTCTGTCTGTCTGTCTGTCTGTCTGTCTGTCTGTCTGTCTGTCTGTCTGTCTGTCTGTCTGTCTGTCTGTCTGTCTGTCTGTCTGTCTGTCTGTCTGTCTGTCTCTCTTTCTCTGTCTGTCTCTCTTTCTCTGTCTGTCTCTCTTTCTCTGTCTGTCTCTCTTTCTCTGTCTGTCTCTCTCACTCTGTCTGTCTGTCTCACTGTCTCTCTCACTTTCTCTCACTCACTCTCATTTGAGCCAAAGCATCACAAGTCAAATCCTGTCTATCCAAGCCAGCCTAATTTCCCACACTTACACAAAGACTAAGGATGGGGAGAAAAATCACTGCAGTTATATTTGAGGATATATCATATTATTTTGATAATACTATTTTTGTGCTAGTTGTCTGTACCTGCACACCACATCTCCAGTATTTTCCTTCATAGCTTGTTCTCCATCTTAGTAGGAAGCCAATTTGTTTTCAGCACATTTACAAGACTTATCAAACTTGTTTTCTCATGACTATCTTGTTCCTCTGCCTCAGAGATATGGTGAGCAATATGTTTGGAACAACAAATCACAGTATCGAATGCAATACATATAGAATTCTGCTGCTGCTCAGTCATTTCATTTTAACCTGGTCATTTAAACATTTGAACATCTTGGTCATGTTCTGTTATAATCTCTACCAGAAGAAAGAGGACAACATAGGTTTCTTCCTATTTTGGCCTTTCTAGGGAGTTTTCCTAGCCACCGTGCTTTTACACCTGCATTGTTTGCTGTTTGGGGTTTTAGGCTGGGTTTCTGTACAGCACTTTGAGATATCAGCTGATGTACGAAGGGCTATATAAATAAATTTGATTTGATTTGATTTGAATTGTGATCATTTCATTTAACCTTTATTTAACTAGGCAAGTCAGTTAAGAACAAATTCTTATTTATAATGACGGCTTACCGGGGAACAGATGGTTAACCTCCGTGTTCAGGGGCAGAATGACAGATGTTTTACCTTGTCAGCTCAGGGATTCCATCCAACAACCTTTTGGTTACTGGCCTAACATTCTAACCAGTAGGCTACCTGCCGCCCCTCTAACCACTAGGCTACCTGCCGCCCCTCTAACCACTAGGCTACCTGCCGCCCCTCTAACCACTAGGCTACCTGCCGCCCCTCTAACCACTAGGCTACCTGCCGCCCCTCTAACCACTAGGCTACCTGCCGCCCCTCTAACCACTAGGCTACCTGCCGCCCTCTAACCACTAGGCTACCTGCCGCCCTCTAACCACTAGGCTACCTGCCGCCCTCTAACCACTAGGCTACCTGCCGCCCCTCTAACCACTAGGCTACCTGCCGCCCCTCTAACCACTAGGCTACCTGCCGCCCCTCTAACCACTAGGCTACCTGCCGCCCCTCTAACCACTAGGCTACCTGCCGCCCTCTAACCACTGGGCTGCAGGCTACCCCCTCTAACCACTAGGCTACCTGCCGCCCTCTAACCACTAGGCTACCTGCCGCCCCTCTAACCACTAGGCTACCTGCCGCCCCTCTAACCACTAGGCTACCTGCCGCCCCTCTAACCACTAGGCTACCTGCCGCCCCTCTAACCACTAGGCTACCTGCCGCCCCTACATAACATAACAACACCGAAGTATCGTGTTAATATCATCATTCCCAGCCCTTACAAAGACACACGTATACAAGTACAATCTACTTCATTTACAGACCTCAATATCCTAGAGGATTCTGACTTCCTGACTCTATTCCCACCATTCACTGCTCCATCAGGGCCCTCGCCGACTAATCACCTGCCCTTGTGATGCAGTACAATCACAATATAGGTCTGATTTCATCACTAGCGTAGGCAGGTAGTGCGCCTCTCATACCCTGCTGGCCTATCGCTGAAACGTGAATGCATTTTGATTGTAATTAAATGCTAAAAGGATGGCTCTAAAAGCTAGCTCGCTGTATAGACGAGAGCCACTTGGCTTGATTGCTCGCTGTTGTTAGTGGTTAGCACGTGGGCTAGCGGTTAGCATCCGCGTTTCCTATTGATCTGATGATGACCTTGCTGTTTTTGTTGTAACCATGTGCAATGCAGTGCTATCAATTAAGCCTGTCGACGTGTGTGTTATGAATGTATGGGTGGGAAGGTGTTTGTCTGTGCGTGTTGATAGTCTAAAGTGGCGTCCTCCACTTGTCATTCATCTGCACTGAGACGATTTTCAATGAAGGAAAGGAGACGAGTCGAGGATGCTACATTAGAGAGTTGGGATGCACCCAATGTGTTTCTCTCCACAGAATTCAGTCTGGTTTAGTTGCAACACTAATGCATGTTCTCTCTCTCAGGTGACGGAGTATCTCAACGGTCAGGAGTCTGCCAAGACTGCCAGGGTAAGTTTCTCTTGCTCCCTCTCTCTCTACATCTCTACCTCTCTCCCCTTTCTCACTTTTCTCTCCCTGTTTCGTACTAGCTCCCTCTCTCTCTCTCTCGCTACCTCTCTCTCTAACTCTCTCCCTCTTTCTCACTTTTCTCTCCCTGTTTCATACTAGCTCCCTCTCTCTCTCGCTACCTCTCTCTCTAACTATATCCCTCTTTCTCACTTTTCTCTCCCTGTTTCGTACTAGCTCCCTCTCTCTCTCTCGCTACCTCTCTCTCTAACTCTCTCCCTCTTTCTCACTTTTCTCTCCCTGTTTCATACTAGCTCCCTCTCTCTCTCGCTACCTCTCTCTCTAACTCTCTCCCTCTTTCTCACTTTTCTCTCCCTGTTTCGTACTAGCTCCTCTCTCTCTCTCTCTCGCTACCTCTCTCTCTAACTCTCTCCCTCTTTCTCACTTTTCTCTCTCCTGTTTCGTACTAGCTCCTTCTCTCTCTCGCTACCTCTCTCTCTAACTATATCCCTCTTTCTCACTTTTCTCTCCGTTTCATACTAGCTCCCTCTCTCTCTCCCTACCTCTCTCTAACTATATCCCTCTTTCTCACTTTTCTCTCCTGTTTAGTACTAGCTCCCTCTCTCTCTCGCTTACCTCTCTCTCTAACCCTCCCTCTTTCTCACTTTTCTCTCCTGTTTCGTACTAGCTCCCTCTCTCTCTCGCTACCTCTCTCTCTAACTCTCTCCCTCTTTCTCACTTTTCTCTCCCTGTTTCATACTAGCTCCTCTCTCTCTCGCTACCTCTCTCTAACTATATCCCTCTTTCTCACTTTTCTCTCCTGTTTCGTACTAGCTCCCTCTCTCTCTCGCTACCTCTCTCTCTAACTATATCCCTCTTTCTCACTTTTCTCTCCCTGTTTCGTACTAGCTCCCTCTCTCTCTAACTCTCTCCCTCTTTCTCTCTTCTCTCCCTGTTTCGTACTAGCTCCCTCTCTCTCTCTCGCTACCTCTCTTTCTAACTCTCTCCCTCTTTCTCACTTTTCTCTCCCTGTTTCGTACTAGCTCCCTCTCTCTCTCGCTACCTCTCTCTCTAACTATATCCCTCTTTCTCACTTTTCTCTCCCTGTTTCGTACTAGCTCCTTCTCTCTCTCGCTACCTCTCTCTCTAACTATATCCCTCTTTCTCACTTTTCTCTCCCTGTTTCATACTAGCTCCCTCTCTCTCTCCCTACCTCTCTCTCTTAACTATATCCCTCTTTCTCACTTTTCTCCCCTGTTTCGTACTAGCTCCCTCTCTCTCGCTACCTCTCTCTCTAACCCTCCCTCTTTCTCACTTTTCTCTCCTGTTTCGTACTAGCTCCCTCTCTCTCTGCTACCTCTCTCTCTAACTCTCTCCCTCTTTCTCACTTTTCTCTCCCTGTTTCATACTAGCTCCCTCTCTCTCTCTCGCTACCTCTCTCTCTAACTATATCCCTCTTTCTCACTTTTCTCTCCTGTTTCGTACTAGCTCCCTCTCTCTCTCGCTACCTCTCTCTCTAACTATATCCCTCTTTCTCACTTTTCTCTCCCTGTTTCGTACTAGCTCCCTCTCTCTCTAACTCTCTCCCTCTTTCTCACTTCTCTCCCTGTTTCGTACTAGCTCCCTCTCTCTCTCTCGCTACCTCTCTTTCTAACTCTCTCCCTATTTCTCACTTTTCTCTCCCTGTTTCGTACTAGCTCCCTCTCTCTCTAACTATATCCCTCTTTCTCACTTTTCTCTCCCTGTTTCGTACTAGCTCCTCTCTCTCGCTACCTCTCTCTCTAACTATATCCCTCTTTCTCACTTTTCTCTCCCTGTTTCATACTAGCTCCCTCTCTCTCTCCCTACCTCTCTCTCTAACTATATCCCTCTTTCTCACTTTTCTCTCCCTGTTTCCTCCCTCTCTTCTCGTACTAACCCTCCCTCTTTCTCCACTTTTCTCTCCCTGTTTCGTACTAGCTCCCTCTCTCTCTCGCTACCTCTCTCTCTAACTCTCTCCCTCTTTCTCACTTTTCTCTCCCTGTTTCATACTAGCTCCCTCTCTCTCTCGCTCGCTCTCTCTCTAACTATATCCCTCTTTCTCACTTTTCTCTCCCTGTTTCGTACTAGCTCCCTCTCTCTCTCGCTACCTCTCTCTCTAACTCTCTCCCTCTTTCTCACTTTTCTCTCCTGTTTCATACTAGCTCCCTCTCTCTCTCATACCTCTCTCTCTAACTATATCCCTCTTTCTCACTTTTCTCTCCCTGTTTCGTACTAGCTCCCTCTCTCTCTCGCTACCTCTCTCTAACTATATCCCTCTTTCTCACTTTTCTCTCCTGTTTCGTACTAGCTCCCTCTCTCTCTAACTCTCTCCCTCTTTCTCACTTCTCCCCTGTTTCTACTAGCTCCCTCTCTCTCTCGCTACCTCTCCTTCTAACTCTCTCCCTCTTTCTCACTTTTCTCTCCCTGTTTCACTTTTCTAGCTCCCTCTCTCTCTCGCTACCTCTCTCTCTAACTATATCCCTCTTTCTCACTTTTCTCTCCCTGTTTCGTACTAGCTCCCTCTCTCTCTCGCTACCTCTCTCTCTAACTATATCCCTCTTTCTCACTTTTCTCTCCTGTTTCGTATAGCTCCCTCTCTAACTCTCTCCTCTTTCTCACTTCTCTCCCTGTTTCGTACTAGCTCCCACTCTCTCTCTCGCTACCTCTCTCTCTAACTCTCTCCCTCTTTCTCACTTTTCTCTCCCTGTTTCGTACTAGCTCCCTCTCTCTCTCTCGCTACCTCTCTCTCGAACTCTCTCCCTCTTTCTCACTTTTCTCTCCCTGTTTCATACTAGCTCCCTCTCTCTCTCGCTACCTCTCTCTAACTCTCCCTGTTTCGTACTAGCTCCCTCTCTCTCTCGCTACCTCTCTCTCTAACTCTCCCTGTTTCATACTAGCTCTCTCTCTCTCGCTACCTCTCTCTAACTCTCCCTGTTTCATACTAGCTCCCTCTCTCTCTCTCGCTACCTCTCTCTAACTCTCCCTGTTTCGTACTAGCTCCCTCTCTCTCTCGCTACCTCTCTCTAACTCTCTCCCCCTTTCTCACTTTTCTCTCCCTGTTTCGTACTAGCTCCCTCTCTCTCTCTCGCTACCTCTCTCTAACTCTCCCTGTTTCGTACTAGCTCTCTCTCTCGCTACCTCTCTCTAACTCTCTCCCCCTTTCTCACTTTTCTCTCCCTGTTTCGTACTAGCTCCCTCTCTCTCTCTCTCTCGCTACCTCTCTCCCTCTTTCTCACTTCTCTCCCTCTAACTCTCTCCCTCTTTCTCACTTCTCTCCCTGTTTCGTACTAGCTCCCTCTCTCTCTAACTCTCTCCCTCTTTCTCACTTTTCTCTCCCTGTTTCGTACTAGCTCCCTCTCTCTCGCTACCTCTCTCTCTACCTCTCTCCCTCTTTCTCACTTCTCTCCCTCTAACTCTCTCCCTCTTTCTCACTTCTCTCCCTGTTTCGTACTAGCTCCCTCTCTCTCTCTCGCTACCTCTCTCTCCTCTCCCTCTTTCTCACTTTTCTCTCCTGTTTTTCTCGCTCTCACTTCAGCCTGGCTTTATTAGCATGACAGGTAAACAGTGTTTCCAAAGCTGTAATTACAACTACTAGTAGAAGAAAGGAGCCCTCCTTCATTTCTCTGCTCCCTCTGTCTTTCTCTCCACCTGTCTGTTCTCTGAAGACGTGACACATCTCATTGGCAGGCAGTGCTGTCCTAAATGGACGCTGGCCCACAGTCTGTGCAGGCCCACGCTGATGGAAAGAAAGCAAGAGAGGGAGAGGGAGAAAGGGATAGATGGCATCCACATGGCACACAGGACTCTTGCCCACCTCCACACACCCCGGGTCCGTTTGCCCACCTCCACACACCCCGGGTCCGTTTGCCCACCTCCACACACCCCGGGTCCGTTTGCCCACCTCCACACACCCCCGGGTCCGTTTGCCCACCTCCACACTTTGCCCACCTCCACACACCCCAGGGTCCGCTTGCCCACCTCCACACACCCCGGGTCCGTTTGCCCACCTCCACACACCCCAGGGTCCGCTTGCCCACCTCCACACACCCCGGGTCCGCTTGCCCACCTCCACACACCCCAGGGTCCGCTTGCCCACCTCCACACACCCCCCCGGGTCCGCTTGCCCACTTCCACACACCCCCCTGGGTCCGCTTGCCCACCTCCACACACCCCCAGGTCCACACACCCCCGGGTCCGCTCGCCCACCTCCACACACCCCCCGGTCCGCTCACCCACCTCCACACACCCCAGGGTCCGCTCGCCCACCTCCACACACCCCAGGGTCCGCTCGCCCACCTCCACACACCCCCGGGTCCGCTCACCCACCTCCACACACCCCCGGGTCCGCTCGCCCACCTCCACACACCCCAGGGTCCGCTCGCCCACCTCCACACACCCCCGGGTCCGCTCGCCCACCTCCACACACCCCAGGGTCCGCTCGCCCACCTCCACACACCCCAGGGTCCGCTCGCCCACCTCCACACACCCCAGGGTCCGCTCGCTCCCCTCCACACACCCCAGGGTCCGCTTGCCCACCTCCACACTCCCCAGGGTCCGCTTGCCCACCTCCACACACCCCAGGGTCCGCTTGCCCACCTCCACACACCCCAGGGTCCGCTTGCCCACCTCCACACACCCCAGGGTCCGCTTGCCCACCTCCACACACCCCAGGGTCCGCTTGCCCACCTCCACACACCCCAGGGTCCGCTCGCTCCCCTCCACACACCCCAGGGTCCGCTTGCCCACCTCCACACACCCCAGGGTCCGCTCGCCCACCTCCACACACTCCAGGGTCCGCTTGCCCACCTCCACACACCCCAGGGTCCGCTTGCCCACCTCCACACACCCCAGGGTCCGCTTGCCCACCTCCACACACCCCAGGGTCCGCTTGCCCACCTCCACACACCCCAGGGTCCGCTTGCCCGCCTCCACACACCCCAGGGTCCGCTTGCCCGCCTCCACACACCCCAGGGTCCGCTTGCCCGCCTCCACACACCCCAGGGTCCGCTTGCCCACCTCCACACACCCCAGGGTCCGCTTGCCCACCTCCACACACCCCAGGGTCCGCTTGCCCACCTCCACACACCCCGGGTCCGCTTGCCCACCTCCACACCCCAGGGTCCGCTTGCCCACCTCCACACACCCCGGGTCCGCTTGCCCACCTCCACACACCCCGGGTCCGCTTGCCCACCTCAACACACCCCAGGGTCCGCTTGCCCACCTCCACACACCCCAGGGTCCGCTTGCCCACCTCCACACACCCCAGGGTCCGCTTGCCCACCTCCACACCCCCAGGGTCCGCTTGCCCACCTCCACACACCCCAGGGTCCGCTTGCCCACCTCCACACACCCCGGGTCCGCTTGCCCACCTCAACACACCCAAGGGTCCGCTTGCCCACCTCCACACACCCCAGGGTCCGCTTGCCCACCTCCACACACCCCAGGGTCCGCTTGCCCACCTCCACACACCCCAGGGTCCGCTTGCCCACCTCCACACACCCCAGGGTCCGCTCACAGCACAGCAACCAATCCAAACGCAGGTGGTTCTACCTGTTTAGGTACACTAGCCAATCGTCTAGTCAGGTGACAGAGCATATACAAAACTTATCAGCCCAGTTTCATTATCCTTGCACCGCTCAATCCTAATACTCCTAGTTATACAGTAACTGTTTACTGTATCTTGCCCAAGAGCATAGCCCAATGACCTTATATAGACTAGTTTTCTAGTCTTGGGGTGCTTGTTTTACCTGCTTTATGGTAAATAGGTGGCATCCATTTATCCTCCTTAAACACTGTGACCTTCAAGAAGGCACAGTTCTCTTCAGCAGCCAGTCACAAGACAAACGCTCTCACTGCTTTGACATATTGTCCAACCACGCAACGCCATGCTCAAACAATCGTCCAATCACAGGCAAAATTGGTGTAAATGAGATGTAGTTCTCCAAAAGGCCGGAACGAGTGACGAGGCATCGACTGAAGAGAAACGGGAAAGACAACATGGCAGCCGCTTCCTAACGACTAGTGCAAATTAGCATGGGCACTGATTGGCTGTGAATCGTCATGTTAACAGCTGAACACACGCTGCTGATGAGGAGAGGAGGGGGCCTTGGTTGGTGTCGTGAAACATCTCTCACACACACACACACACAACGTCTTGCGTACACACCTAGAATGCCCCCTCACACACTACCACCGCCCTTCCCATTGCGCGTCAAACGGAACGTTTAGCAGGAAATTACCTGGATGCTTGATGAGGGATGCAGAGCTCAGCGGAGTGAATTTAATGGAATAGAGGGAATAGACAGGGATGCGGCTGAAGCACCGGGGCCCTTCTGGAAAGGATTCAATGATGATGCTCCCCTGGTTCTCACTGGGGTGTGAGAGTACACTGATGTTCTCTCTATACTTCTTTACCTCTCTCTCTGTCTACCTTCCCCTGTCTCTACCTCTTCCTCTCTCCCTGTCTCTACCTCTTCCTGTCTCGCTCACTCTTGCTCTCTCTGTCTCTCGCTCTGTCTCTCTCTCGCTCTCTCTCTCTCTTGTCTCTTGCTCTTGCTCTCTCTGTCTGCTCTCTGTCTCTCTCTTGTCTCTCTCTGTCTCTCTCTCTGTCTCGCTCTCTCTCTCTGTCTCTCTCTCTCTCTCTCTCTCTCTCTCTCTCGCTCTCTCGCTCTGTCTCTCGCTCTGTCTCTCTCTGTCTCTGTCTCAGGGGGGGGCTGCTGAGGCTCCCCATTTGAACTGAAGGTTAATTGAGACTGTTGCTTGTCTGTTTTATTGTCAGCTATACACAAGCGCTCATGGTCTTTTCTGTCTCATGTTTTATCTCAGCTCAACATCTGGCGCTACGGAGACTTCCGTGACGACGACGCAGACGAGTTTGGCTACAAACTAAAAAAATGAAAACCGCACGGCGCCATTCCAAAGACCAACGCGGAAGGCGAGATGCACTCATTGGACGAGAAAAAGTGACAGAAAACGATTCAATAAAACAAAGTAAAGGACAAGCATTGTCTCTCTCTCTTCCTTTTATTCCATGTTCATCCTCCTGGTCCTCTCTCCTGCTACTCTGCACATCCCTTCCTCCTCCTCCTCCTCCCTCCTGACTCTGAAAGAGCACGCTATAGCTATGAACTCATAAAAACAGTGACTGTCCAATCCTTCCTCTTCTCCACCCTTCCTGAGCCACTACCAGTTGTTTTTATCATGCCCCCCGCTGCAGAGCTCCGTTAATTGCCATGTCATCCTTTCAACCCCTTTCCTGGTTAGTGATGTCATACGCCCACACTAATCATGCGCATCGCTACCTTACCCTATCCCTACCACAGCCAATCCCTCCTATCTGTTGTACAGGAAAGGGGCTAGGCCTTGAGAAGAGGATCCATTCACTTTTATTATTAACAGCTTTTTGCAGAGAGAAACGCTTCCTTAATGAATGACAAGAAATGAATAATGCTATGTTTTATGAAGTTAATTTTAAAAAGCTAGCTCGAGATCCACACCAACCGGACAAGCTTATTTCTGTCCTTGATGTATACCTATGTGATATGACATTTAATGACGTTTGTTGGGAGTGTTTTATTCTCGTCTTTCTTCTTCTCTCTCTCTCGTGGCCAGAACACCTTGACAAACAGCATTTTCTCATCTTCCTCCTTCCTCTTTCTGTAATGTTTACATATGATGGTGACATGATGATCTCTCTCTCTCTCTCTCTGTCTCTGTCTCTGTCTCTCTCTCTCTGTCTCTGTATGCCGTAGCAGAAACAGTGTTTGAATTTGTTTCCTTATGACAGCCCTTGTCGTTGTATTAAAAAATTCTGCTGAATAAAAATGAGCAAATGATTAAAAAGAAGCATGTTGTTACTGGAATTAAATCACCAAACAGTCAACGCTGCTAGATTTCACCAAGGATTGTTAATGTCCTTAGCCTGGTTTAAACCAGACCGGATGCTGCGCTCCCCATTGAATCATGCTGAGCGCAGCTTTCAGTATGGTTTTACCAGGCTATGGTGTCCTAGTTCTACTCAAAGGACTTAAAAGTACCAGAGCTACTTTTGGTAGGTCACCTCTTCCATTTAAACGACTCTTACACACCTTGATCTCATTTGCATCTTAAATAAGCCTTGTTGTTACCACAGAATGACACAGCACACGCGACTGTACTAGATATATTTAAACATAAGTGACAGATAAGTGGCTGGTTAGTGTCACATTTATTAGCATCAGTTCAGACAGTACGTAGGTTGAGCAACGACTCTACAAGTTGACTACACAGCATTTTGAATGCAAAAATAAATGTACACCTTGGATATGTAAATGTTGCCATGCATAGAGTTTTGTGCACACATTTTATGATAATCTGTTTATAGCTCGATCACATCACTGTACAACAGGGAATAGCAACTCCGGTCCTGGAGAACTGCAGTGGATGAATGGTTTTGTTTCATGCTGAAAGTAACAACTGATTCAGCTATTAAATCCACAGTGTTCAATAGTCTTTAGTTATTTAAGAGCATTATCAGTTAAATCAAGTCTTTTAGAGCTACGTTTACATTTAGACACTCTTATCCAGAGCCACTTCCAATTAGTACATTCATCTGAAGACGTGAAACAAAAGCCTAGCTGCAGTGTTGTCGTCCCTCCACTATTACCCTCAAGTGTCTTCAACCAGAGATCCATGTGGTTCACCCACCCACCTCCTAAGAGGACCTGACACCTTTGTCCATGTTCTATTTTAGATCCTATTTGATATACACAAGTACCTCAGAGGAGGGGCTAGCAAGGGATCCTTTTAGACACCAGTCTTCATTTCCTGCCCCGCCAACCAATCAGGCAAGGCCTTACTCATTTAGCACAAATCAGAGATGGCTTTATTCATTTATCACAAGTGACTGGCACAAAATATGGGGTGGCAGGATGAGGCAATATGCTCCAAGGGCAACTATGAGCTCTGTCGCATGTTGCCTTCCGCCACTTGAGTCAACTACTGAGTCTGATGACTAGGCTTTAAAAAGCCTTCTCTTTTCTCACTCCCTCTCTCGTCCTCTATCTCTTTCTCTCTCTCTTTTACAGGCACCATTCTTTTCACGCCTGGCTGCTCCTCCAGACTGATGTGATGTCTATTAGGGCACCTGATGGAGGGCAGCCTGGTCTCACTGACTACACGTAACATAGTAAATATACATCCGGGACACTTGAATTAGTATGATCCGTTTGGTATGGTTACATAAGACAGAGGATTACTTAAGGCAAAAACAAAGTAGGGTGGATGGTTGGTGTATAATGCAAACGTCTAGCAACCCAAAGGTTGCATGTTAGAATCTCATCATGGACAACTTTAGCTAATTAGAAACTTTGCAACTAATTGCTACTTTGCAACTACTTAGCATGTTAGCTAACCCTTCCCCTAACCTTAACCCCTAGCCTAGCTAACATTAGCCACAACAAATTGTAATTTCCAACATATCATACATTATGCAAATTCATAACATATCATATGAATTATAATTCATAACATATCATACGAAATGGTTGGTGGACATCCACATATTAAACGTAACATATCATACTAATTGGAGTGTACCAGATTTACATTTACGGCATTACGTCTACCCCCAATTCCAGGTTGTGGAGGGAGGAGGAGTGGAGCTAAAGGGTTAGGTAGTAGGTCAGGTCTTCTCCAAATGGTGGTCATTGGAGGTCATTGGAGGCTGAAGCATGGTAAGATTGTGTATTACAGTTATAGACATACTGGTGTTGAGTTGAGACAGTTCTCGGTAGAGAGTCTTGGTTGTCAACAACCGCCAAATTACAGAAGAATGCATCAATATATTGCAGTGCTGAATGGAACAAAGTTCTATCTAGGTCTCGTAGTGAAGTAAGTTGAGAAATTATATCTACATTTTTACACCTGTAGGGATTTTTTATTTCAACACAAATTCATGGAAAGAATCCCAGCAATCAACAAGCCCAAATAGCAGATTTCTCAATAGGTTACAGTGCTGTAGAGTAGTAGTAAGAAGTGCTTGCTCTAGGGCTTGCAGAGACCTTGTGGACTAAGTGGTGAGACATTCAAGAATCCGGTGTTGGCTCGCTACACTTGTAGGGCTTTGGTGTCTCAACACAAATCTGTACTGTCATCTTCCTCTCTCTGCCTATGCATTATTTGGGTAGCGTTTGGAGTCAAGCTAATGCGTTTGGATCGGAGAAGAGACTGAGTAAATAGATATTAGAGCGAGATAATGAGGATGGTTTGTCAGCAGCGTTGTTTGTGTGGAGACATTGATACTTCCATGAACCTCTCATTCGAACTGCATCAACAACTCTCTACAATGATAAACCAATCTTCCCCATGTCTGTCAACTGATCTAGTTCCAGAACAAAACCCATCAATCAAATCTTTGTATCCATTGACGGAAATGACATTTCAAACACAGGAAGAGTTTAAAAGGGCGACAAAAACTCGGAGACAAAAGTAAATAAAATAAAAATCAATGACTTTGCTTGGAACAAAAGACAGAAGAGTGAGAGGAGCAAATATCTATTTTTCATGAGCCCAAAGCATGTTTCTCATCCGAGGCGTTTTGGAGGGAGAATGAAACCTATTCAATAATTCAGAGCTGAAATATGTTTGGGAGCAGATTGTAGTTTTTTCTTCAGACTAATGAAAGCGTGGGCCTCTGTGGACCGTGGTTTTGACGTGTGTGTGTGTGTGTGTGTGTGTGTGGTTCATCCTAAAATGCACCAGTGGTCATAGAGATTTTTTGTAAATCTCTGATTTACTTTGGAGAGTCCCTGGTTTTAAAGTCTTACGACTTAGAACTGTTCAGCCTCAAGTCAGAATCGTACTTATTCACTACTCAAAGCCCTTTGTAAACAATGTCTTCCATGTTGGTTGGTGCACCACAACTTTAGGTGAAGTTATCTTTCCGAGTACCTCAACCACGAGTGAAGGTCAAGTCAACCTATGGATGGATATTTAATGCTCACATGGCTGGTCTCACCGCTGCACAAAGTAATGTTTGGATTCAACCCTTATTGAGGAAGATCTGTGTTGTAGTGCGATTGAAATGGAAAGGGAATTTTTCATGAAGCCGAGTCTGACAAGGGCAGCGTGTTCCGCGAACACATTTCAATCACGCGATAGTGCGGCTCTTCCTCGATACTGACTGAATCTACGCCTAGGTGTGTGTTGTGCTGTGAGTGCAGTCATTACCATGTCATGTATGCGATTGGGTGGTGGGAGATAGCCTAGCGCGGTGGGACAGCTGGTTGGTTTGAATCCCCAAGCTGACTAGGTTAAAAATCTGTGGATGTGCCCTTGAGCAAGACACTTAACCCTAATTGCTCTTGTATTCACTCTGAATAAGAGCGTTTGCTAAATCAGGGATTCCCCAACTCAGTCCTGATCCACCCCTGGTGCCACATTTTGGGTTTTGCCACATCTGACTCAAATAATCACATCTTGATGATGAGTTAGTTATTTGAATCAGCTGTGCAGTGCACCCTGGGGGAGGGAAGAAACACTGTTCTAAATGACTCAAATGTAAATGTATGTTTCCACCTATCAGTAACACACATTCAAGCCCACTGAACCCACCAAACACCTCTGTATGTCTGCCCACACAACCCACCCACACGGTTATGAGAAATAATTCATTCACAAAATTACTTCATCCCCAGCCAACCACACCAGAACACAACACTGCACTGAGATATTGAGGTAGTACTGTAATTGAAGGGAAGTGTGCTCCACTGGTCAGATGAGCCACAGATTCCTCACTATCCCACAATCTCTGTGTTCAACCAACTGTAAACCCTCCAACCTGGGAGTGTTCCCATCCATCCTATAGGTTGCATGCCAAATGGTTCCCTATTTAGTGCACTACCTTTGAGCAGGGCCCATTGGGATCTGGTAAAAACCAGTGCACTATATAGGGAGTAGGGTGCCATTTGGGATGCAGACCTTGTCACCGTGTGCCACAGATGGATTTGTCCAATCAGTCACTACATAACGCTCTTATTATTAAGAGGAATTAAATAAGTTAATGAGCTTGTTCTGTTTACCATGGAATAATTCAGGAGGAATTTCCCCTCATAAAGCCAGCATTCTTCAACTATGGTATCTGAATAAAACATGTTTCTGTATTATGTCTGAATTTTCTGTCTTAAGCTTCAAGGCAGAATATTTCCATACACTCCCTCAAGTGCACCATTCAAGTGAAAGGTGAAACGTCTTTGAATCCTTCAAAGATTTGTTTTAATGGGGTTGTGCACTTTCAACAAACACTAGCCTTAACCGCAAAGAAATGAGTGATATGATTGTAGGTTGATTTGTAGATTTGGTAGGCTGACATCCACTCTGTCTGCAGGCAGGTCTCGTTCAGTGTACAGAGGAGGGTTTATATCTCAAGTCAAGGTGGAATACAGTATTATTCTCTCCCTCATTCCCTCTATTTCTGTCTCTTGTGCTCTGTTCCACTACTCTGTTCATCTGTATCCTCTTTCTCTGTGACATCTTGTTTTCCACCCTTCTCTCTTGTGCTCTGTTTTACTCTGTTCATCTGTATCCTCTTTCTCTGACATCTTGTTTTCTCCCTTCTCTCTTGTGCTCTGTTCCACTACTCTGTTCATCTGTATCCTTTTCTCTCTGACATCTTGTTTTCCACCCTTCTCTCTTGTGCTCTATTCCACTACTCTGTTCATCTGGATCCTTTTCTCTCTGACATCTTGTTTTCCACCCTTCTCTCTTGTGCTCTATTCCACTACTCTGTTCATCTGTATCCTCTTTCTCTCTTACATCTTGTTTTCCACCCTTCTCTCTTGTGCTCTGTTCCACTACTCTGTTCATCTGTATCCTCTTTCTCTCTGACATCTTGTTTTCCACCCTTCTATCTTGTGCTCTGTTCCACTACTCTGTTCATCTGTATCCTTTTCTCTCTGACATCTTGTTTTCCACCCTTCTATCTTGTGCTCTGTTCCACTACTCTGTTCATCTGTATCCTCTTTCTCTCTGACATCTTGTTTTCCACCCTTCTCTCTTGTGCTCTGTTCCACTACTCTGTTCATCTGTATCCTCTTTCTCTCTGACATCTTGTTTTCCACCCTTCTCTCTTGTGCTCTGTTCCACTACTCTGTTCATCTGTATCCTTTTCTCTCTGACATCTTGTTTTCCACCCTTCTCTCTTGTGCTCTGTTCCACTACTCTGTTCATCTGTATCCTTTTCTCTCTGACATCTTGTTTTCCACCCTTCTCTCTTGTGCTCTGTTCCACTACTCTGTTCATCTGGATCCTTTTCTCTCTGACATCTTGTTTTTTACCCTTCTCTCTTGTATTCTGTTCTACTATTCTCTCTCTATCTCTATCTCTCTCTCTCTCTCTCTCCCTCTCTCTCTCTCTCCATCCATCCATCTCTCTCTCTCTCTCCTCTCTCTCTCTCTCTTCCCTCTCTCTCTCTCCTCTCTCTCTCTCTCTCTCTCTCCATCTCTCTCTCTCTCTTTCCTCTTTTCTCTCTATCCATCTCTCTCTCTCTCCTTCCCTCTCTCTCTCTCTCTCTATCACTCTCTCTCTAGTTATCCTCTCTCTCTTTTATCTCTGTTCTACTATCTCTCTCTCTCTTCTCTCTCTCTCTCTCTCTCCATCTCTCTCTCCTCCTCTCTCTCTCTCTCTCCTGTCTCTCTTTGTCTTCGTGTTATCCTCTATCCATCTCTCTCTCTCTCTCTCTCTCTCTCTCTCTCTCTCTCTCTCTCTCTCTGTAGTTTAAGTCTTCTCTCCTGTATTCTGTTTTACTATTCTCTCTCTCTCTCTCTCTCTCTCTCTCTCTCTCTAGTTTAAGTCTTCTCTCTGTATTCTGTTTTACTATTCTCTCTCTCTCTCTCTCTCTCTCTCTCTCTCTCTCTCTCCTTCCCTTCTCTCTCTCTGTTTTACATCTCTCTCTCTCCCTTTCTCTCTCTCTCTCTCTCTCTATCCATCTCTCTCTCTCTCTCTTTCTCCTCTGTAGTTTAAGTCTTCTCTGCTGTATTCTGTTTTACTATCTCTCTCTCTCTCTCTCTCTCTTCCCTCTCTCTCTCTCTATCCATCTCTCTCTCTCTCTCTATCCATTCTCTCTCTCTTTATCTCTCTCTCTCTCTCTCTCTCTCTCTCATCTCTGTAGTTTAAGTCTTCTCTGCTGTATTCTGTTTACTATTCTCTGCTCTCTCTTATCTCATATATCTCATCTCTCTCTCTCTCTTCTCTCTCTCTCTCTATCCATCTCTCTCCCTTCCCTCTCTCTCTCTATATCCATCTCTCTCCCTTTCCCTCTCTCTCTCTATCCATCTCTCTCTCTCTTTCTCTCTCTCTCTCTCCATCTCTCTCTCTCAAGAGAAGACTCTCTCTATCTCTCTCCCTCTCTCTCCCACTCTCTCCTCTCTCTCTCTCTCTATCCATCTCTCTCCCTTTCCCCTCTCTCTCTCTCTCCATATCTCTCTCTCTCTCTCTGTAGTTTCTCCTGTTCTCTCTCTCTATCCTGTAAAGAAGACATGCTATCTGCTCTCTGCTCTCTCTCTGTAGTTTAAGTCTCTCCTGTATTCTGTTTCTCTCTCTATCCTCTCTCTCTCTCTCTCTTTCCCTCTCTCTTCAATCTCAATTCAATTCAAGTTTAACTTTATCCTGTATTCATGTTTTACATCTCTCTCTTCTCATTCTCCAAATGTCTCTCTATCCATCCTACAAAGTGAATATATCTCTCTGTGAAAAAGTCTTCTCTGCTTAACAGTAAACATTACACTCTCTCTCAATGTTTCAAAACTCTCTCTCCATCTCTCTCTCTCTCTCTCTCTATCCATCTCCTCCTCTCTCTCCAATCTCTCAAATCTCTGCTCTCTCTGACACAAGATCTCTAAATCTGTAGTTTAAGTCTTCTCTGTTGTATTTGTTTTACTATTTGTCTCTTCTCTGTGGTCTGCTCTCTCTCTCTCTCTCTCTCTCTCTCTCTCTCTCTCTCTCTCCATCTCTCTCTCTCTAATCTCTCTCTGCTGTCTCTCTCACACTGTCTCTTTCACCCATCTCTCTATGGGAGTTTTCAAAATTTCCCCTCTCTATGTTTTCTCTCTTCTTTGTCTCCTGTCTGATCTCTCTCTCTCTCTATGTCTCTCTAATCCATCTCTCATACATTGGGCAGGAGGTTAGGAAGTCAAAGCTCAGTTTCCACCTCATTTTCTGGGCAGTGAGCCATCTCTAGCCTGTCTTCTCTTGAGAGCTCATCTGCTCTACTCCTCTCTTTCTCTATCCATCTCTTCCCCTTTCCCTCTCTCTCCATCCAATCTCTATGCTCACTGAGTCTGTACATAGTCAATCCATCTTTCTCTCCCTCTCTTTTCCATCTCAGTCACAGTGGTCAGGTATTCTCTCTCTCTCTCTCTCTCTCTCTCTTCTCTGGCTGTATTCTGTTTTACATTCTCTCTTTGCTCTGTTTTTCTCTCTTCCATCTCTCTCTCTCTATCCATCTTTCCAATGTGTTAAGTAATTGTCTCTTTCCTTTCTCATGATTTCTTCTCTCTAATTCCTGTTGTCCCATCTCTCTGTATCCATCTGTTTGTGTTTGTGAACTCTCTCCAGGACTCTCTCTTTCCTCTTCTCTCTCTCTCTTCTCCAGGTTCATCTCTCTGTTTGTGATGGCTTTGTTATCCAAGGTCTCCTTGTCTCTCTCTCTCCATCTCTTTCTCTGGTTGTAGAATTCTCTGGCTCTTTTCTGGATTTTATCCATTAGTTTTTCTATCCATCCATCTCTCTCTCTATCCATCTCTCTCCTTTCCTTTCTCCCTCTCTCTCTCTCCTTTCCCCTCTCTCTCTCTATCCCTTTCCCCTCTCTCTCTCTTCTCTCTCTCTCCCTTTCCCCTCTCTCTCTATCCATCCATCCATCTCTCTCCCTTTCCCCTCTCTCTCTATATCCATCTCTCTCCTCTTTCCCCTCTCTCTCTCTCTCTATCCATCCATCTCTCCCTCTCCTTTCCCCTCTCTCTCTCTCTATCCATCTCTCTCCCTTTCTCCTCCATCCATCTCTCTCTCCATCTCTCTCTCTCCTCTCTCTCTCTATCCTCTCTCTCTCTCTCTATCCATCCACCTCTCTTTCCCTCTCTCTCTCTCTCCTTTCCCTCTCTCTCTCTCTCCTATCCTATCAATCTCTCTCTCTATCATCTCCCTTTCTTCTCTCTCTCTCTCTCTCTCTCTCCATCTCTCTCCCCTCTCTGTCTCTATCCATCCATCTCTCTCTCTCTTCCCCCTCTCTCTGTCTCTATCCATCCATCTCTCTCTCTCCCTTCCTTTCCTCTCTCTCTCTATCCATCTCTCTCTCTCCCCTTTCCATCTCTCTCTCTATCCATCTCTCTCTCCCTCTTCACTCTATCCATCTCTCCCTTCCCCTCTATCCATCTCTCTCTCTCCCTTTCCCCTCTCTTTCTCTATCCGTCTCTCTCTCTCTCCCTTTCCCCTCTCTCTCTCTATCCATCTCTCTCTCTCACTCTCTTACACAAGGCAGCCATCTTGACATAGTTTCTGTCTGTTACAGTGCCTCTAACACTTCAGTGTATCATCACTGACTCTACCCTTCTGTCTTTTGTGCTGTGTCGCTGTCAATACATTACTGACAAACCTTGTTTCTATTTAATACATTTACCATCTGAGTAAAAGAGAGACTAGCAAGAGAGAGACGAGAGAGATTAGGCCGATTCCCACTAATTATCAAAATCCAGAAAATAGTTCAATTCTACATCAATTCCCAATCCTTCCATAACAAAGCCATCACCTACAGAGAGATGAACCTGGAGAAGAGTCCCCTAACCAAAGTGGTCCTGGGGCTCTGTTCACTAACAAACCCCACAGAGCCCCAGGACAGCAACACAATTACACCCAACCAAATCACGAGAAAACAACAAAAAAAACAGAGCAAACTAGAATGCTATTTGGCCCTAAACAGAGAGTACAGTGTCAGAATCCCTGACCACTGTGACTGACCCAAACTTAAGGAAAGCTTTGACTATGTACAGACTTTGACTATGTACCATAGGCAGACCTGACTCTCAAGAGAAGACAGGCTATGTGCACACTGCCCACAAAATGAGGTGGAAACTGAGCTGCACTTTCTAACCTCCTGCCCAATGTATGACCATATTAGAGACATATTTCCCCAGATTACACAGACCCACAAAGAATTTGAAAACAAACCCAATTTTGATAAACTCCCATATCTACTGGGTGAAATATCACAGTGTGTCATCACAGCAGCAAGAATTGTGACCTGTTGCCACAAGAAAAGGTCAACCAGTGAAGAACAAACACCATTGGAAATACAATCCATATTTATACTTATTCATTTTCCCTTTTGTACTTTAACCATTTGCCCATCGTTACAACACTGTAAATAGACATAATATGACATTTGTAACGTCTTTATTCTTTTGGAACTTCTGTATGTGTAATGTTTACTGTTCATTTTTACTGTTTTTTTTCACTTTTGTATATTATCTACCTCATTTGCTTTGGCAATGTTAACACATGTTTCCCATGCCAATAAAGCCCCTTGAATTGAATTGAAAGAAAACTCTCACCTGAGTTGAATGAGCCCTTGTCAATGTCAATGCATCTTCCTTTCAGATGAGTTCACTTATTCCTCTCATCCCTTTAGCCTGGGTTCCCGGGTCGTGTTTTAACCAGGGTCTGGAGCAGACTGGTGGGCAACTGTGTCATCAAACCACTGGGCACAAACTGGTTGAATCAACGTTGTTTCCACGTCATTTCAACCAACAAAAATATATCCGATGTTGAATCAACGTGGAAAACTGATTGGATTTGAAAACAGTCATCAACTTAAGGACACTCCCTCTATTTTTCACCCAACTTTCAATCCAATGACATGGTGAGATTGTTTTATTCATTTCACATTGAATTCAAATTAGTTGACAACTCAACCAAATGTAAATCTAGACTAGACGTTGAACTGATGATTTCTATTCCCAGTGGGAAGGCATCTTAATACATACAGATGGTATTGAACTCAACACCGACAAAACAACAAAGTAGATGATCTTCTCTCTACCTCTGCATTATGGTAATGGCTGTTATTTGACTGGTATGTTTCTCTCTACCTCTGCATTACGGTAATGGCTGTTATTTGACTGGTATGTTTCTCTCTACCTCTGCATTACGGTAATGGCTGTTATTTGACTGGTATGTTTCTCTCTACCTCTGCATTACGGTAATGGCTGTTATTTGACTGGTATGTTTCTCTCTACCTCTGCATTATGGTAATGGCTGTGTTAATTGACTGGTATGTTTCTCTCTACCTCTGCATTATGGTAATGGCTGTGTTATTTGACTGGTATGTTTCTCTCTACCTCTGCATTATGGTAATGGCTGTGTTATTTGACTGGTATGTTTCTCTCTACCTCTGCATTACGGTAATGGCTGTTATTTGACTGGTATGTTTCTCTCTACCTCTGCATTATGGTAATGGCTGTTATTTGACTGGTATGTTTCTCTCTACCTCTGCATTATGGTAATGGCTGTGTTAATTGACTGGTATGTTTCTCTCTACCTCTGCATTATGGTAATGGCTGTGTTATTTGACTGGTATGTTTCTCTCTACCTCTGCATTATGGTAATGGCTGTGTTATTTGACTGGTATGTTTCTCTCTACCTCTGCATTACGGTAATGGCTGTGTTATTTGACTGGTATGTTTCTCTCTACCTCTGCATTACGGTAATGGCTGTGTTATTTGACTGGTATGTTTCTCTCTACCTCTGCATTACGGTAATGGCTGTGTTATTTGACTGGTATGTTTCTCTCTACCTCTGCATTATGGTAATGGCTGTGTTATTTGACTGGTATGTTTCTCTCTACCTCTGCATTATGGTAATGGCTGTGTTATTTGACTGGTATGTTTCTCTCTACCTCTGCATTATGGTAATGGCTGTGTTATTTGACTGGTATGTTTCTCTCTACCTCTGCATTATGGTAATGGCTGTGTTATTTGACTGGTATGTTTCTCTCTACCTCTGCATTATGGTAATGGCTGTGTTATTTGACTGGTATGTTTCTCTCTACCTCTGCATTATGGTAATGGCTGTGTTATTTGACTGGTATGTTTCTCTCTACCTCTGCATTATGGTAATGGCTGTGTTATTTGACTGGTATGTTTCTCTCTACCTCTGCATTACGGTAATGGCTGTGTATTTGACTGGTATGTTTCTCTCTACCTCTGCATTATGGTAATGGCTGTGTTATTTGACTGGTATGTTTCTCTCTACCTCTGCATTATGGTAATGGCTGTGTTATTTGACTGGTATGTTTCTCTCTACCTCTGCATTACAGTAATGGCTGTGTTATTTGGGTATGTTTCTCTCTGCCTCTGCATTATGGTAATGGCTGTTATTTGACTGGTATGTTTCTCTCTACCTCTGCATTACGGTAATGGCTGTGTTATTTGACTGGTATGTTTCTCTCTACCTCTGCATTATGGTAATGGCTGTGTTATTTGACTGGTATGTTTCTCTCTACCTCTGCATTATGGTAATGGCTGTGTTATTTGACTGGTATGTTTCTCTCTACCTCTGCATTACGGTAATGGCTGTGTTATTTGACTGGTATGTTTCTCTCTACCTCTGCATTAAGGTAATGGCTGTGTTATTTGACTGGTATGTTTCTCTCTACCTCTGCATTATGGTAATGGCTGTGTTATTTGACTGGTATGTTTCTCTCTACCTCTGCATTACGGTAATGGCTGTGTTATTTGACTGGTATGTTTCTCTCTACCTCTGCATTATGGCTGTGTTATTTGACTGGTAGGTTTCTCTCTCCCTCTGCATTATGGTAATGGCTGTTATTTGACTGGTATGTTTCTCTCTACCTCTGCATTAGGGTAATGGCTGTTATTTGACTGGTATGTTTCTCTCTACCTCTGCATTATGGTAATGGCTGTGTTATTTGACTGGTATGTTTCTCTCTCCCTCTGCATTACAGTAATGGCTGTGTTATTTGACTGGTATGTTTCTCTCTACCTCTGCATTATGGTAATGGCTGTGTTATTTGACTGGTATGTTTCTCTCTACCTCTGCATTATGGTAATGGATGTTATTTGACTGGTATGTTTCTCTCTACCTCTGCATTATGGTAATGGCTGTTATTTGACTGGTATGTTTCTCTCTACCTCTGCATTACAGTAATGGCTGTGTTATTTGACTGGTATGTTTCTCTCTACCTCTGCATTACGGTAATGGCTGTGTTATTTGACTGGTATGTTTCTCTCTACCTCTGCATTATGGTAATGGCTGTGTTATTTGACTGGTATGTTTCTCTCTACCTCTGCATTATGGTAATGGCTGTGTTATTTGACTGGTATGTTTCTCTCTACCTCTGCATTAGGGTAATGGATGTTATTTGACTGGTAGGTTTCTCTCTACCTCTGCATTACAGTAATGGCTGTGTTATTTGACTGGTATGTTTCTCTCTACCTCTGCATTATGGTAATGGCTGTTATTTGACTGGTATTTCTCTCCTCTGCATTATGGTAATGGCTGTGTTATTTGACTGGTTTTTCTCTTCCTCTGCATTACGGTAATGGCTGTTATTTGACTGGTTTTTCTCTACCTCTGCATTAAGGTAATGGCTGTGTTATTTGACTGGTATGTTTCTCTCTACCTCTGCATTATGGTAATGGCTGTGTTATTTGACTGGTATGTTTCTCTCTACCTCTGCATTATGGTAATGGCTGTGTTATTTGACTGGTATGTTTCTCTCTACCTCTGCATTATGGTAATGGCTGTGTTATTTGACTGGTATGTTTCTCTCTACATCTGCACTACGGTAATGGCTGTTATTTGACTGGTAGGTTTCTCTCTACCTCTTTATTACAGTAATGGCTGTGTTATTTGACTGGTATGTTTCTCTCTACCTCTGCATTACGGTAATGGCTGTGTTATTTGACTGGTATGTTTCTCTCTACCTCTGCATTATGGTAATGGATGTTATTTGACTGGTAGTTTCTCTCTACCTCTGCATTACAGTAATGGCTGTGTTATTTGACTGGTATGTTTCTCTCTACTCTGCATTATGGTAATGGCTGTGTTATTTGACTGGTATGTTTCTCTCTACCTCTGCATTACAGGTAATGGCTGTGTTATTTGACTGGTATGTTTCTCTCTACCTCTGCATTATGGTAATGGCTGTTAATTGACTGGTATGTTTCTCTCTATCTGCATTATGGTAATGGCTGTTATTTGACTGGTATGTTTCTCTCTACCTCTGCATTACGGTAATGGCTGTGTTATTTGACTGGTATGTTTCTCTCTACCTCTGCATTATGGTAATGGCTGTGTTATTTGACTGGTATGTTTCTCTCTACCTCTGCATTATGGTAATGGCTGTGTTATTTGACTGGTATGTTTCTCTCTACCTCTGCATTACGGTAATGGCTGTGTTATTTGACTGGTATGTTTCTCTCTACCTCTGCATTAGGGTAATGGCTGTTATTTGACTGGTATGTTTCTCTCTACCTCTTTATTACAGTAATGGCTGTGTTATTTGACTGGTATGTTTCTCTCTACCTCTGCATTACGGTAATGGCTGTGTTATTTGACTGGTATGTTTCTCTCTACCTCTGCATTATGGTAATGGCTGTGTTATTTGACTGGTATGTTTCTCTCTACCTCTGCATTACAGTAATGGCTGTGTTATTTGACTGGTATGTTTCTCTCTAGCTCTGCATTATGGTAATGGCTGTGTTATTTGACTGGTATTTCGCTCTCCCTCTGCATTACAGTAATGGCTGTGTTATTTGACTGGTATGTTTCTCTCTGCCTCTGCATTACGGTAATGGCTGTTTATTTGACTGGTATGTTTCTCTCTACCTCTGCATTATGGTAATGGCTGTTATTTGACTGGTATGTTTCTCTCTACCTCTGCATTACGGTAATGGCTGTTATTTGACTGGTATGTTTCTCTCTACCTCTGCATTATGGTAATGGCTGTGTTATTTGACTGGTATGTTTCTCTCTACCTCTGCATTATGGTAGTGGCTGTTATTTGACTGGTATGTTTCTCTCTACCTCTGCATTACGGTAATGGCTGTGCTATTTGACTGGTATGTTTCTCTCTACCTCTGCATTATGGTAATGGCTGTGTTATTTGACTGGTTTTTCTCTTCCTCTGCATTACGGTAATGGCTGTTATTTGACTGGTTTTCTCTACCTCTGCATTAAGGTAATGGCTGTGTTATTTGACTGGTATGTTTCTCTCTACCTCTGTATTATGGTAATGGCTCTGTTATTTGACTGGTATGTTTCTCTCTACCTCTGCATTATGGTAATGGCTGTGTTATTTGACTGGTATGTTTCTCTCTACATCTGCATTATGGTAATGGCTGTGTTATTTGACTGGTATGTTTCTCTCTACATCTGCACTACGGTAATGGCTGTTATTTGACTGGTAGGTTTCTCTCTACCTCTTTATTACAGTAATGGCTGTGTTATTTGACTGGTATGTTTCTCTCTACCTCTGCATTACGGTAATGGCTGTGTTATTTGACTGGTATGTTTCTCTCTACCTCTGCATTAGGGTAATGGATGTTATTTGACTGGTAGGTTTCTCTCTACCTCTGCATTACAGTAATGGCTGTGTTATTTGACTGGTATGTTTCTCTCTAGCTCTGCATTATGGTAATGGCTGTGTTATTTGACTGGTTTTTCTTCCTCTGCATTACTAATGGCTGTTATTTGACTGGTTTTTCTCTACCTCTGCATTAAGGTAATGGCTGTGTTATTTGACTGGTATGTTTCTCTCTACCTCTGCATTATGGTAATGGCTCTGTTATTTGACTGGTATGTTTCTCTCTACCTCTGCATTATGGTAATGGCTGTGTTATTTGACTGGTATGTTTCTCTCTACATCTGCATTATGGTAATGGCTGTGTTATTTGACTGGTATGTTTCTCTCTACATCTGCACTCTAATGGCTGTTATTTGACTGGTAGGTTTCTCTCTACCTCTTTATTACAGTAATGGCTGTGTTATTTGACTGGTATGTTTCTCTCTACCTCTGCATTACGGTAATGGCTTTGTTATTTGACTGGTATGTTTCTCTCTACCTCTGCATTACGGTAATGGCTGTTATTTGACTGGTATGTTTCTCTCTACCTCTGCATTACAGTAATGGCTCTGTTATTTGACTGGTATGTTTCTCTCTGCCTCTGCATTATGGTAATGGCTGTTATTTGACTGGTATGTTTCTCTCTACCTCTGCATTATGGTAATGGCTGTGTTATTTGACTGGTATGTTTCTCTCTACCTCTGCATTATGGTATTGGCTGTGTTATTTGACTGGTATGTTTCTCTCTACCTCTGCATTATGGTAGTGGCTGTGTTATTTGACTGGTATGTTTCTCTCTACCTCTGCATTATGGTAATGGCTGTGTTATTTGACTGGTATGTTTCTCTCTACCTCTGCATTACGGTAATGGCTGTGTTATTTGACTGGTATGTTTCTCTCTACCTCTGCATTATGGTAATGGCTGTGTTATTTGACTGGTATGTTTCTCTCTACCTCTGCATTATGGTAATGGCTGTGTTATTTGACTGGTATGTTTCTCTCTACCTCTGCATTACGGTAATGGCTGTGTTATTTGACTGGTATGTTTCTCTCTACCTCTGCATTATGGTAATGGCTGTGTTATTTGACTGGTATGTTTCTCTCTACCTCTGCATTACGGTAATGGCTGTGTTATTTGACTGGTATGTTTCTCTCTACCTCTGCATTACGGTAATGGCTGTGTTATTTGACTGGTATGTTTCTCTCTACCTCTGCATTAGGTAATGGCTGTTATTTGACTGGTATGTTTCTCTCTACCTCTGCATTACAGTAATGGCTGTGTTATTTGACTGGTATGTTTCTCTCTAGCTCTGCATTATGGTAATGGCTGTGTTATTTGACTGGTATTTTCTGCATTACAGTAATGGCTGTGTTATTTGACTGGTATGTTTCTCTCTACCTCTGCATTACGGTAATGGCTGTGTTATTTGACTGGTATGTTTCTCTCTACCTCTGCATTATGGTAATGGCTGTTATTTGACTGGTATGTTTCTCTCTACCTCTGCATTACGGTAATGGCTGTTATTTGACTGGTATGTTTCTCTCTACCTCTGCATTATGGTATTGGCTGTGTTATTTGACTGGTATGTTTCTCTCTACCTCTGCATTACGGTAATGGCTGTTATTTGACTGGTATGTTTCTCTCTACCTCTGCATTATGGTAATGGCTGTGTTATTTGACTGGTATGTTTCTCTCTACCTCTGCATTATGGTAATGGCTGTGTTATTTGACTGGTTTTTCTCTTCCTCTGCATTACGGTAATGGCTGTGTATTTGACTGGTTTTTCTCTACCTCTGCATTTAATGGCTGTGTTATTTGACTGGTATGTTTCTCTCTACCTCTGCATTATGGTAATGGCTGTGTTATTTGACTGGTATGTTTCTCTCTACCTCTGCATTATGGTAATGGCTGTGTTATTTGACTGGTATGTTTCTCTCTACCTCTGCATTATGGTAATGGCTGTGTTATTTGACTGGTATGTTTCTCTCTACATCTGCACTACGGTAATGGCTGTTATTTGACTGGTAGGTTTCTCTCTACCTCTTTATTACAGTAATGGCTGTGTTATTTGACTGGTATGTTTCTCTCTACCTCTGCATTACGGTAATGGCTGTGTTATTTGACTGGTATGTTTCTCTCTACCTCTGCATTAGTGGATGTTATTTGACTGGTATGTTTCTCTCTACCTCTGCATTACAGTAATGGCTGTGTTATTTGACTGGTATGTTTCTCTCTGCCTCTGCATTATGGTAATGGCTGTTATTTGACTGGTATGTTTCTCTCTACCTCTGCATTACGGTAATGGCTGTTATTTGACTGGTATGTTTCTCTCTACCTCTGCATTATGGTAATGGCTGTGTTATTTGACTGGTATGTTTCTCTCTACCTCTGCATTATGGTAATGGCTGTGTTATTTGACTGGTATGTTTCTCTCTACCTCTGCATTATGGTAATGGCTGTGTTATTTGACTGGTATGTTTCTCTCTACCTCTGCATTATGGTAATGGCTGTGTTATTTGACTGGTATGTTTCTCTCTACCTCTGCATTATGGTAATGGCTGTGTTATTTGACTGGTATGTTTCTCTCTACCTCTGCATTATGGTAATGGCTGTGTTATTTGACTGGTATGTTTCTCTCTACCTCTGCATTATGGTAGTGGCTGTTATTTGACTGGTATGTTTCTCTCTACCTCTGCATTACGGTAATGGCTGTGTTATTTGACTGGTATGTTTCTCTCTACCTCTGCATTACGGTAATGGCTGTGTTATTTGACTGGTATGTTTCTCTCTACCTCTGCATTACGGTAATGGCTGTGTTATTTGACTGGTATGTTTCTCTCTACCTCTGCATTAAGGTAATGGCTGTGTTATTTGACTGGTATGTTTCTCTCTGCCTCTGCATTACGGTAATGGCTGTGTTATTTGACTGGTATGTTTCTCTCTACCTCTGCATTATGGTAATGGCTGTGTTATTTGACTGGTATGTTTCTCTCTACCTCTGCATTATGGTAATGGCTGTGTTATTTGACTGGTATGTTTCTCTCTACCTCTGCATTATGGTAATGGCTGTGTTATTTGACTGGTATGTTTCTCTACCTCTGCATTTTGGTAATGGCTGTGTTATTTGACTGGTATTTCTCTCTCCCTCTGCATTATGGTAATGGCTGTGTTAATTGACTGGTATGTTTCTCTCTACCTCTGCATTATAATGGCTGTGTTATTTGACTGGTATGTTTCTCTCTACCTCTGCATTACGGTAATGGCTGTTATTTGACTGGTATGTTTCTCTCTACCTCTGCATTATGGTAATGGCTGTTTATTTGACTGGTATGTTTCTCTCTACCTCTGCATTATGGTAATGGCTGTGTTATTTGACTGGTATGTTTCTCTCTACCTCTGCATTACAGTAATGGCTGTGTTATTTGACTGGTATGTTTCTCTCTGCCTCTGCATTATGGTAATGGCTGTTATTTGACTGGTATGTTTCTCTCTACCTCTGCATTACGGTAATGGCTGTTATTTGACTGGTATGTTTCTCTCTACCTCTGCATTATGGTAATGGCTGTGTTATTTGACTGGTATGTTTCTCTCTACCTCTGCATTATGGTAATGGCTGTGTTATTTGACTGGTATGTTTCTCTCTACCTCTGCATTACGGTAATGGCTGTGTTATTTGACTGGTATGTTTCTCTCTACCTCTGCATTACGGTAATGGCTGTGTTATTTGACTGGTGTTTCTCTCTACCTCTGCATTATGGTAATGGCTGTGTTATTTGACTGGTATGTTTCTCTCTACCTCTGCATTACGGTAATGGCTGTGTTATTTGACTGGTATGTTTCTCTCTACCTCTGCATTATGGTAATGGCTGTGTTATTTGACTGGTGTTTCTCTCTACCTCTGCATTGCGGTAATGGCTGTTATTTGACTGGTATGTTTCTCTCTACCTCTGCATTATGGTAATGGCTGTGTTATTTGACTGGTATGTTTCTCTCTACCTCTGCATTATGGTAATGGCTGTGTTATTTGACTGGTATGTTTCTCTCTACCTCTGCATTACGGTAATGGCTGTGTTATTTGACTGGTATGTTTCTCTCTACCTCTGCATTATGGTAATGGCTGTGTTATTTGACTGGTATGTTTCTCTCTACCTCTGCATTATGGTAATGGCTGTGTTATTTGACTGGTATGTTTCTCTCTACCTCTGCATTATGGTAATGGCTGTGTTATTTGACTGGTATGTTTCTCTCTACCTCTGCATTATGGTAATGGCTGTGTTATTTGACTGGTATGTTTCTCTCTACCTCTGCATTATGGTAATGGCTGTGTTATTTGACTGGTATGTTTCTCTCTACCTCTGCATTACGGTAATGGCTGTGTTATTTGACTGGTATGTTTCTCTCTACCTCTGCATTACGGTAATGGCTGTGTTATTTGACTGGTAGGTTTCTCTCTACCTCTGCATTATGGTAACGGCTGTGTTAATTGACTGGTATGTTTCTCTCTACCTCTGCATTATGGTAATGGCTGTTATTTGACTGGTATGTTTCTCTCTACCTCTGCATTATGGTAATGGCTGTGTTATTTGATTATGGTAATGGCTGGTATGTTTCTCTCTACCTCTGCATTACAGTAATGGCTGTGTTATTTGACTGGTATGTTTCTCTCTACCTCTGCATTACAGTAATGGCTGTGTTATTTGACTGGTATGTTTCTCTCTACGTCTTGATTACTAATGGCTGTGTTATTTGACTGGTTGTTTCTCTCTACCTCTGCATTAAGGTAATGGCTGTGTTATTTGACTGGTATGTTTCTCTCTACCTCTGCATTATGGTAATGGCTGTTATTTGACTGGTATGTTTCTCTCTACCTCTGCATTATGGTAATGGCTGTGTTATTTGACTGGTATGTTTCTCTCTATCTCTGCATTATGGTAATGGCTGTGTTATTTGACTGGTATGTTTCTCTCTGCCTCTGCATTACGGTAATGGCTGTTATTTGACTGGTATTTTCTCTCCCTCTGCATTACAGTAATGGCTGTGTTATTTGACTGATATGTTTCTCTCTGCCTCTGCATTATGGTAATGGCTGTTATTTGACTGGTATGTTTCTCTCTACCTCTGCATTACGGTAATGGCTGTGTTATTTGACTGGTATGTTTCTCTCTGTCCTCTGCATTATGGTAATGGCTGTGTTAATTGACTGGTATGTTTCTCTCTACCTCTGCATTAAGGTAATGGCTGTGTTATTTGACTGGTATGTTTCTCTCTACCTCTGCATTATGGTAATGGCTGTTTATTTGACTGGTATGTTTCTCTCTACCTCTGCATTACGGTAATGGCTGTGTTATTTGACTGGTATTTCTCTCTACCTCTGCATTATGGTAATGGCTGTTATTTGACTGGTATGTTTCTCTCTACCTCTGCATTAGGGTAATGGCTGTTATTTGACTGGTATGTTTCTCTCTACCTCTGCATTATGGTAATGGCTGTGTTATTTGACTGGTATGTTTCTCTCTACCTCTGCATTACAGTAATGGCTGTGTTATTTGACTGGTATGTTTCTCTCTACCTCTGCATTACAGTAATGGCTGTGTTATTTGACTGGTATGTTTCTCTCTACCTCTGCATTACGGTAATGGCTGTGTTATTTGACTGGTATGTTTCTCTCTACCTCTGCATTATGGTAATGGCTGTTATTTGACATTACCTCTGCATTACAGTAATGGCTGTGTTATTTGACTGGTATGTTTCTCTCTACCTCTGCATTACGGTAATGGCTGTGTTATTTGACTGGTATGTTTCTCTCTACCTCTGCATTATGGTAATGGCTGTGTTATTTGACTGGTATGTTTCTCTCTACCTCTGCATTATGGTAATGGCTGTGTTATTTGACTGGTATGTTTCTCTCTACCTCTGCATTATGGTAATGGCTGTGTTATTTGACTGGTATGTTTCTCTCTACCTCTGCATTATGGTAATGGCTGTGTTATTTGACTGGTATGTTCTGCACTACGGTAATGGCTGTTATTTGACTGGTAGGTTTCCTCTGCATTACAGTAATGGCTGTGTTATTTGACTGGTATGTTTCTCTCTACCTCTGCATTAGGGTAATGGATGTATTTGACTGGTAGGTTTCTCTCTACCTCTGCATTACAGTAATGGCTGTGTTATTTGACTGGTATGTTTCTCTCTACTGCATTATGGTAATGGCTGTTTATTTGACTGGTATGTTTCTCTACCTCTGCATTACAGTAATGGCTGTGTTATTTGACTGGTATGTTTCTCTCTACCTCTGCATTATGGTAATGGCTGTGTTATTTGACTGGTATGTTTCTCTCTACCTCTGCATTACGGTAATGGCTGTTAATTGACTGGTATGTTTCTCTCTACCTCTGCATTATGGTAATGGCTGTTATTTGACTGGTATGTTTCTCTCTACCTCTGCATTACGGTAATGGCTGTGTTATTTGACTGGTATGTTTCTCTCTACCTCTGCATTATGGTAATGGCTGTGTTATTTGACTGGTTTTTCTCTTCCTCTGCATTACGGTAATGGCTGTTATTTGACTGGTTTTTCTCTACCTCTGCATTAAGGTAATGGCTGTGTTATTTGACTGGTATGTTTCTCTCTACCTCTGCATTATGGTAATGGCTGTGTTATTTGACTGGTATGTTTCTCTCTACCTCTGCATTATGGTAATGGCTGTGTTATTTGACTGGTATGTTTCTCTCTACCTCTGCATTATGGTAATGGCTGTGTTATTTGACTGGTATGTTTCTCTCTACCTCTGCTGTTATTTGACTGGTAGGTTTCTCTCTACCTCTTTATTACAGTAATGGCTGTGTTATTTGACTGGTATGTTTCTCTCTACCTCTGCATTACGGTAATGGCTGTGTTATTTGACTGGTATGTTTCTCTCTACCTCTGCATTAGGGTAATGGATGTTATTTGACTGGTATGTTTCTCTCTACCTCTGCATTACAGTAATGGCTGTGTTATTTGACTGGTATGTTTCTCTCTACCTCTGCATTATGGTAATGGCTGTGTTATTTGACTGGTATGTTTCTGCATTACAGTAATGGCTGTGTTATTTGACTGGTATGTTTCTCTCTCTGCATTATGGTAATGGCTGTTAATTTGACTGGTATGTTTCTCTACCTCTGCATTATGGTAATGGCTGTTATTTGACTGGTATGTTTCTCTCTACCTCTGCTTACGGTAATGGCTGTTATTTGACTGGTATGTTTCTCTCTACCTCTGCATTATGGTAATGGCTGTGTTATTTGACTGGTATGTTTCTCTCTACCTCTGCATTATGGTAGTGGCTGTGTTATTTGACTGGTATGTTTCTCTCTACCTCTGCATTATGGTAATGGCTGTGTTATTTGACTGGTATGTTTCTCTCTACCTCTGCATTATGGTAATGGCTGTGTTATTTGACCGGTATGTTTCTCTCTACCTCTGCATTATGGTAATGGCTGTGTTATTTGACTGGTATGTTTCTCTCTACCTCTGCATTATGGTAATGGCTGTGTTATTTGACTGGTATGTTTCTCTCTACCTCTGCATTAAGGTAATAGCTGTGTTATTTGACTGGTATGTTTCTCTCTGCCTCTGCATTGCGGTAATGGCTGTGTTATTTGACTGGTATGTTTCTCTCTACCTCTGCATTACGGTAATGGCTGTGTTATTTGACAGGTATGTTTTTCTCTACCTCTACATTATGGTAATGGCTGTGTTATTTGACTGGTAGGTTTCTCTCGACCTCTGCATTATGGTAATGGCTGTGTTAATTGACTGGTATGTTTCTCTCTACCTCTGCATTATGGTAATGGCTGTGTTATTTGACTGGTATGTTTCTCTCTACCTCTGCATTATGGTAATGGCTGTTATTTGACTGGCATGTTTCTCTCTACCTCTGCATTATGGTAATGGCTGTGTTATTTGACTGGTATGTTTCTCTCTACCTCTGCATTATGGTAATGGATGTTATTTGACTGGTATGTTTCTCTCTACCTCTGCATTATGGTAATGGCTGTTATTTGACTGGTATGTTTCTCTCTACCTCTGCATTACAGTAATGGCTGTGTTATTTGACTGGTATGTTTCTCTCTACCTCTGCATTACGGTAATGGCTGTGTTATTTGACTGGTATGTTTCTCTCTACCTCTGCATTACGGTAATGGCTGTTATTTGACTGGTATGTTTCTCTCTACCTCTGCATTACGGTAATGTCTGTTATTTGACTGGTATGTTTCTCTCTACCTCTGCATTACGGTAATGGCTGTGTTATTTGACTGGTATGTTTCTCTCTACCTCTGCATTACGGTAATGGCTGTGTTATTTGACTGGTATGTTTCTCTCTACATCTGCATTATGGTAATGGCTGTGTTATTTGACTGGTATGTTTCTCTCTACCTGCACTACGGTAATGGCTGTTATTTGACTGGTAGGTTTCTCTCTACCTCTTTATTACAGTAATGGCTGTGTTATTTGACTGGTATGTTTCTCTCTACCTCTGCATTATGGTAATGGCTGTGTTATTTGACTGGTATGTTTCTCTCTACCTCTGCATTATGGTAATGGCTGTTATTTGACTGGTATGTTTCTCTCTACCTCTGCATTACAGTAATGGCTGTGTTATTTGACTGGTATGTTTCTCTCTACCTCTGCATTATGGTAATGGCTGTGTTATTTGACTGGTAGGTACCTCTGCATTACTGTAATGGCTGTGTATATGTTTCTCTCTACCTCTGCATTATGGTAATGGCTGTGTTATTTGACTGGTATGTTTCTCTCTACCTCTGCATTAGGGTAATGGCTGTTATTTGACTGGTATGTTTCTCTCTACCTCTGCATTACAGTAATGGCTGTGTTATTTGACTGGTATGTTTCTCTCTAGCTCTGCATTATGGTAATGGCTGTGTTATTTGACTGGTATTTTCTCTCTCCTCTGCATTACAGTAATGGCTGTGTTATTTGACTGGTATGTTTCTCCTCTGCATTATGGTAATGGCTCTGTTATTTGACTGGTATGTTTCATCTGCATTATGGTAATGGCTGTGTTATTTGACTGGTATGTTTCTCTCTACCTCTGCATTATGGTAATGGCTGTGTTATTTGACTGGTATGTTTCTCTCTACCTCTGCATTACGGTAATGGCTGTTATTTGACTGGTATGTTTCTCTCTACCTCTGCATTACAGTAATGGCTGTGTTATTTGACTGGTATGTTTCTCTCTACCTCTGCATTATGGTAATGGATGTTATTTGACTGGTATGTTTCTCTCTACCTCTGCATTATGGTAATGGCTGTTATTTGACTGGTATGTTTCTCTCTACCTCTGCATTACAGTAATGGCTGTGTTATTTGACTGGTATGTTTCTCTCTACCTCTGCATTATGGTAATGGCTGTGTTATTTGACTGGTATTTTCTCTCTACCTCTGCATTACAGTAATGGCTGTGTTATTTGACTGGTATGTTTCTCTCTGCCTCTGCATTATGGTAATGGCTGTGTTATTTGACTGGTATGTTTCTCTCTACCTCTGCATTACGGTAATGGCTGTGTTGATTTGCTCTCTACCTCTGCATTACGGTAATGGCTGTTATTTGACTGGTATGTTTCTCTCTACCTCTGCATTATGGTAATGGCTGTGTTATTTGACTGGTATGTTTCTCTCTACCTCTGCATTATGGTAATTGCTGTGTTATTTGACTGGTATGTTTCTCTCTACCTCTGCATTATGGTAATGGCTGTGTTATTTGACTGGTATGTTTCTCTCTACCTCTGCATTATGGTAATGGCTGTGTTATTTGACTGGTATGTTTCTCTCTACCTCTGCATTATGGTAATGGCTGTGTTATTTGACTGGTATGTTTCTCTCTACCTCTGCATTATGGTAGTGGCTGTTTATTTGACTGGTATGTTTCTCTCTACCTCTGCATTACGGTAATGGCTGTGTTATTTGACTGGTATGTTTCTCTCTACCTCTGCATTACGGTAATGGCTGTGTTATTTGACTGGTATGTTTCTCTCTACCTCTGCATTATGGTAATGGCTGTGTTATTTGACTGGTATGTTTCTCTCTACCTCTGCATTATGGTAATGGCTGTGTTATTTGACTGGTATGTTTCTCTCTACCTCTGCATTATGGTAATGGCTGTGTTATTTGACTGGTATGTTTCTCTCTACCTCTGCATTATGGTAATGGCTGTGTTATTTGACTGGTATGTTTCTCTCTACCTCTGCATTATGGTAATGGCTGTTATTTGACTGGTATGTTTCTCTCTACCTCTGCATTATGGTAATGGCTGTGTTATTTGACTGGTATGTTTCTCTCTACCTCTGCATTATGGTAATGGCTGTGTTATTTGACTGGTATGTTTCTCTCTACCTCTGCATTATGGTAATGGCTGTGTTATTTGACTGGTATGTTTCTCTCTACCTCTGCATTATGGTAATGGCTGTGTTATTTGACTGGTATGTTTCTCTCTACCTCTGCATTATGGTAATGGCTGTGTTATTTGACTGGTATGTTTCTCTCTACCTCTGCATTATGGTAATGGCTGTTATTTGACTGGTATGTTTCTCTCTACCTCTGCATTATGGTAATGGCTGTGTTATTTGACTGGTATGTTTCTCTCTACCTCTGCATTGCGGTAATGGCTGTTATTTGACTGGTATGTTTCTCTCTACCTCTGCATTATGGTAATGGCTGTGTTATTTGACTGGTATGTTTCTCTCTACATCTGCATTATGGTAATGGCTGTGTTATTTGACTGTTTTTATTCTCTCTACCTCTGCATTATGGTAATGGCTGTGTTATTTGACTGGTATGTTTCTCTCTACCTCTGCATTATGGTAATGGCTGTGTTATTTCACTGGTGTTTCTCTCTACCTCTGCATTGCGGTAATGGCTGTTTTAATTGACTGGTATGTTTCTCTCTACCTCTGCATTATGGTAATGGCTGTGTTATTTGACTGGTATGTTTCTCTCTACCTCTGCATTATGGTAATGGCTGTGTTATTTGACTGGTATGTTTCTCTCTACCTCTGCATTATGGTAATGGCTGTGTTATTTGACTGGTATGTTTCTCTCTACCTCTGCATTACGGTAATGGCTGTGTTATTTGACTGGTATGTTTCTCTCTACCTCTGCATTACGGTAGTGGCTGTGTTATTTGACTGGTGTTTCTCTCTACCTCTGCATTATGGTAATGGCTGTTATTTGACTCGTATGTTTCTCTCTACCTCTGCATTACGGTAATGGCTGTTATTTGACTGGTATTTCTCTCTCCCTCTGCATTACAGTAATGGCTGTGTTATTTGACTGGTATGTTTCTCTCTGCCTCTGCATTACGGTAATGGCTGTGTTATTTGACTGGTATGTTTCTCTCTACCTCTGCATTATGGTAATGGCTGTGTTATTTGACTGGTATGTTTCTCTCTACCTCTGCATTACGGTAATGGCTGTTAATTGACTGGTAGGTTTCTCTCTACCTCTTTATTACAGTAATGGCTGTGTTATTTGACTGGTATGTTTCTCTCTACCTCTGCATTACGGTAATGGCTGTGTTATTTGACTGGTATGTTTCTCTCTACCTCTGCATTATGGTAATGGCTGTTATTTGACTGGTATGTTTCTCTCTACCTCTGCATTACAGTAATGGCTGTGTTATTTGACTGGTATGTTTCTCTCTACCTCTGCATTACGGTAATGGCTGTGTTATTTGACTGGTATGTTTCTCTCTACCTCTGCATTATGGTAATGGCTGTGTTATTTGACTGGTATGTTTCTCTCTACCTCTGCATTATGGTAATGGCTGTGTTATTTGACTGGTATGTTTCTCTCTACCTCTGCATTAGGGTAATGGATGTTATTTGACTGGTAGGTTTCTCTCTACCTCTGCATTACAGTAATGGCTGTGTTATTTGACTGGTATGTTTCTCTCTACCTCTGCATTATGGTAATGGCTGTGTTATTTGACTGGTATGTTTCTCTCTCCTCTGCATTACAGTAATGGCTGTGTTATTTGACTGGTATGTTTCTCTCTACCTCTGTAATGGCTGTGTTATTTGACTGGTATGTTTCTCTCTACCTCTGCATTATGGTAATGGCTGTGTTATTTGACTGGTATGTTTCTCTCTACATCTGCATTATGTTGGCTGTGTTATTTGACTGGTATGTTTCTCTCTACATCTGCATTACGGTAATGGCTGTTATTTGACTGGTAGGTTTCTCTCTACCTCTTTATTACAGTAATGGCTGTGTTATTTGACTGGTATGTTTCTCTCTACCTCTGCATTACGGTAATGGCTGTGTTATTTGACTGGTATGTTTCTCTCTACCTCTGCATTAGGGTAATGGATGTTATTTGACTGGTAGGTTTCTCTCTACCTCTGCATTACAGTAATGGCTGTGTTATTTGACTGGTATGTTTCTCTCTAGCTCTGCATTATGGTAATGGCTGTGTTATTTGACTGGTATTTCGCTCTCCCTCTGCATTACAGTAATGGCTGTGTTATTTGACTGGTATGTTTCTCTCTGCCTCTGCATTATGGTAATGGCTGTTATTTGACTGGTATGTTTCTCTCTACCTCTGCATTACGGTAATGGCTGTTAATTGACTGGTATGTTTCTCTACCTCTGCATTATGGTAATGGCTGTTATTTGACTGGTATGTTTCTCTCTACCTCTGCATTATTGGCTGTTATTTGACTGGTATGTTTCTCTCTACCTCTGCATTATGGTAATGGCTGTGTTATTTGACTGGTATGTTTCTCTCTACCTCTGCATTATGGTAGTGGCTGTGTTATTTGACTGGTATGTTTCTCTCTACCTCTGCATTATGGTAATGGCTGTGTTATTTGACTGGTATGTTTCTCTCTACCTCTGCATTATGGTAATGGCTGTGTTATTTGACTGGTATGTTTCTCTCTACCTCTGCATTATGGTAATGGCTGTGTTATTTGACTGGTATGTTTCTCTCTACCTCTGCATTATGGTAATGGCTGTGTTATTTGACTGGTATGTTTCTCTCTACCTCTGCATTACGGTAATGGCTGTGTTATTTGACTGGTATGTTTCTCTCTACCTCTGCATTACGGTAATGGCTGTTATTTGACTGGTATGTTTCTCTCTACCTCTGCATTATGGTAATGGCTGTGTTATTTGACTGGTATGTTTCTCTCTACCTCTGCATTATGGTAGTGGCTGTGTTATTTGACTGGTAGGTTTCTCTCGACCTCTGCATTATGGTAATGGCTGTGTTAATTGACTGGTATGTTTCTCTCTACCTCTGCATTATGGTAATGGCTGTGTTATTTGACTGGTATGTTTCTCTCTACCTCTGCATTATGGTAATGGCTGTTATTTGACTGGTATGTTTCTCTCTACCTCTGCATTATGGTAATGGCTGTGTTATTTGACTGGTATGTTTCTCTCTACCTCTGCATTATGGTAATGGCTGTTATTTGACTGGTATGTTTCTCTCTACCTCTGCATTATGGTAATGGCTGTTATTTGACTGGTATGTTTCTCTCTACCTCTGCATTATGGTAATGGCTGTGTATTTGACTGGTATGTTTCTCTCTACCTCTGCATTATGGTAATGGCTGTGTTATTTGACTGGTATGTTTCTCTCTACCTCTGCATTACGGTAATGGCTGTTATTTGACTGGTATGTTTCTCTCTACCTCTGCATTACGGTACTGTCTGTTATTTGACTGGTATGTTTCTCTCTACCTCTGCATTACGGTAATGGCTGTGTTATTTGACTGGTATGTTTCTCTCTACCTCTGCATTACGGTAATGACTGTGTTATTTGACTGGTATGTTTCTCTCTACATCTGCATTATGGTAATGGCTGTGTTATTTGACTGGTATGTTTCTCTCTACATCTGCATTATGGTAATGGCTGTTATTTGACTGGTGTTATTTGTAATGGCTGGTATGTTTCTCTCTACCTCTGCATTACGGTAATGGCTGTGTTATTTGACTGGTATGTTTCTCTCTACCTCTGCATTATGGTAATGGCTGTGTTATTTGACTGGTATGTTTCTCTCTACCTCTGCATTATGGTAATGGCTGTGTTATTTGACTGGTATGTTTCTCTCTACCTCTGCATTATGGTAATGGCTGTGTTATTTGACTGGTATGTTTCTCTCTACCTCTGCATTACGGTAATGGCTGTGTTATTTGACTGGTATGTTTCTCTCTACCTCTGCATTACGGTAATGGCTGTTATTTGACTGGTATGTTTCTCTCTACCTCTGCATTATGGTAATGGCTGTGTTATTTGACTGGTATGTTTCTCTCTACCTCTGCATTATGGTAATGGCTGTGTTATTTGACTGGTATGTTTCTCTCTACCTCTGCATTATGGTAATGGCTGTGTTATTTGACTGGTATGTTTCTCTCTACCTCTGCATTATGGTAATGGCTGTGTTATTTGACTGGTATGTTTCTCTCTACCTCTGCATTATGGTAATGGCTGTTATTTGACTGGTATGTTTCTCTCTACCTCTGCATTATGGTAATGGCTGTGTTATTTGACTGGTATGTTTCTCTCTACCTCTGCATTATGGTAGTGGCTGTGTTATTTGACTGGTAGGTTTCTCTCTACCTCTGCATTATGGTAATGGCTGTGTTAATTGACTGGTATGTTTCTCTCTACCTCTGCATTATGGTAATGGCTGTGTTATTTGACTGGTATGTTTCTCTCTACCTCTGCATTACGGTAATGGCTGTGTTATTTGACTGGTATGTTTCTCTCTACCTCTGCATTACGGTAGTGGCTGTTATTTGACTGGTATGTTTCTCTCTACCTCTGCATTACGTACTGTCTGTTATTTGACTGGTATGTTTCTCTCTACCTCTGCATTACGGTAATGGCTGTGTTATTTGACTGGTATGTTTCTCTCTACCTCTGCATTACGGTAATGGCTGTGTTATTTGACTGGTATGTTTCTCTCTACATCTGCATTATGGTAATGGCTGTGTTATTTGACTGGTATGTTTCTCATCTGCACTACGGTAATGGCTGTTATTTGACTGGTAGGTTTCTCTCTACCTCTTTATTACAGTAATGGCTGTGTTATTTGACTGGTATGTTTCTCTCTACCTCTGCATTACGGTAATGGCTGTGTTATTTGACTGGTATGTTTCTCTCTACCTCTGCATTATGGTAATGGCTGTTATTTGACTGGTATGTTTCTCTCTACCTCTGCATTACAGTAATGGCTGTGTTATTTGACTGGTATGTTTCTCTCTACCTCTGCATTACGGTAATGGCTGTGTTATTTGACTGGTAGGTTCTCTACCTCTGCATTACTGTAATGGCTGTGTTAATTGACTGGTATGTTTCTCTCTACCTCTGCATTATGGTAATGGCTGTGTTATTTGACTGGTATGTTTCTCTCTACCTCTGCATTAGGGTAATGGATGTTATTTGACTGGTAGGTTTCTCTCTACCTCTGCATTACAGTAATGGCTGTGTTATTTGACTGGTATGTTTCTCTCTAGCTCTGCATTATGGTAATGGCTGTGTTATTTGACTGGTATTTCTCTCTCCCTCTGCATTACAGTAATGGCTGTGTTATTTGACTGGTATGTTTCTCTCTGCCTCTGCATTATGGTAATGGCTGTTATTTGACTGGTATGTTTCTCTCTACCTCTGCATTACGGTAATGGCTGTTAATTTGACTGGTATGTTTCTCTCTACCTCTGCATTATGGTAATGGCTGTTATTTGACTGGTATGTTTCTCTCTACCTCTGCATTACGGTAATGGCTGTTATTTGACTGGTATGTTTCTCTCTACCTCTGCATTACGGTAATGGCTGTGTTATTTGACTGGTATGTTTCTCTCTACCTCTGCATTACGGTAATGGCTGTGTTATTTGACTGGTATGTTTTTCTCTACCTCTGCATTATGGTAATGGCTGTGTTATTTGACTGGTATGTTTCTCTCTACCTCTGCATTACGGTAATGGCTGTGTTATTTGACTGGTATGTTTCTCTCTACCTCTGCATTACGGTAATGGCTGTGTTATTTGACTGGTATGTTTCTCTCTACCTCTGCATTATGGTAATGGCTGTGTTATTTGACTGGTATGTTTCTCTCTGCCTCTGCATTACGGTAATGGCTGTGTTATTTGACTGGTATGTTTCTCTCTACCTCTGCATTACGGTAATGGCTGTGTTATTTGACTGGTGTTTCTCTCTACCTCTGCATTATGGTAATGGCTGTTATTTGACTGGTATGTTTCTCTCTACCTCTGCATTATGGTAATGGCTGTGTTATTTGACTGGTATGTTTCTCTCTACCTCTGCATTATGGTAATGGCTGTGTTATTTGACTGGTATGTTTCTCTCTACCTCTGCATTATGGTAATGGCTGTGTTATTTGACTGGTATGTTTCTCTCTACCTCTGCATTATGGTAATGGCTGTGTTATTTGACTGTTATTATTCTCTCTACCTCTGCATTACGGTAATGGCTGTTATTTGACTGGTATGTTTCTCTCTACCTCTGCATTATGGTAATGGATGTGTTATTTGACTGGTATTTCTCTCTACCTCTGCATTACGGTAATGGCTGTGTTATTTGACTGGTATGTTTCTCTCTACCTCTGCATTATGGTAATGGCTGTGTTATTTGACTGGTATGTTTCTCTCTACCTCTGCATTATGGTAATGGCTGTGTTATTTGACTGGTATGTTTCTCTCTACCTCTGCATTATGGTAATGGCTGTGTTATTTGACTGGTATGTTTCTCTCTACCTCTGCATTATGGTAATGGCTGTGTTATTTGACTGGTATGTTTCTCTACCTCTGCATTACTAATGGCTGTGTTATTTGACATGTTTCTCTCTACCTCTGCATTACGGTAATGGCTGTGTTATTTGACTGGTATGTTTCTCTCTACCTCTGCATTATGGTAATGGCTGTGTTATTTGACTGGTATGTTTCTCTCTACCTCTGCATTATGGTAATGGCTGTGTTATTTGACTGGTATGTTTCTCTCTACCTCTGCATTATAATGGCTGTGTTAATGGCTGTTATGGTAATGGCTGTGTTATTTGACTGGTATGTTTCTCTCTACCTCTGCATTACGGTAATGGCTGTGTTATTTGACTGGTATGTTTCTCTCTACCTCTGCATTATGGTAATGGCTGTGTTATTTGACTGGTATGTTTCTCTCTACCTCTGCATTATGGTAATGGTGTTATTTGACTGGTATGTTTCTCTCTACCTCTGCATTACGGTAATGGCTGTGTTAATTGACTGGTATGTTTCTCTCTACCTCTGCATTATGGTAATGGCTGTTATTTGACTGGTATGTTTCTCTCTACCTCTGCATTATGGTAATGGCTGTGTTAATTGACTGGTATGTTTCTCTCTACCTCTGCATTATGGTAATGGCTGTGTTATTTGACTGGTATGTTTCTCTCTACCTCTGCATTATGGTAATGGCTGTGTTATTTGACTGGTATGTTTCTCTCTACCTCTGCATTATGGTAGTGGCTGTTATTTGACTGGTATGTTTCTCTCTACCTCTGCATTACGGTAATGGCTGTTATTTGACTGGTATGTTTCTCTCTACCTCTGCATTATGGTAATGGATGTGTTATTTGACTGGTATTTCTCTCTACCTCTGCATTACGGTAATGGCTGTGTTAATTGACTGGTATGTTTCTTTCTACCTCTGCATTACGGTAATGGCTGTGTTATTTGACTGGTATGTTTCTCTCTACCTCTGCATTATGGTAATGGCTGTGTAATGACTGTGTTATTTGGTAATGGCTGTGTATTTGATTGGTATGTTTCTCTACCTCTGCATTATGGTAATGGCTGTGTTATTTGACTGGTATGTTTCTCTCTACCTCTGCATTATGGTAATGGCTGTGTTATTTGACTGGTATGTTTCTCTCTACCTCTGCATTATGGTAATGGCTGTGTTATTTGACTGGTATGTTTCTCTACCTCTGCATTATGGTAATGGCTGTGTTATTTGACTGGTATGTTCTCTCTCCCTCTGCATTACCTAATGGCTGTGTTAATTGACTGGTATGTTTCTCTCTACCTCTGCATTATGGTAATGGCTGTGTTATTTGACTGGTATGTTTCTCTCTACCTCTGCATTAGGGTAATGGATGTTATTTGACTGGTAGGTTTCTCTCTACCTCTGCATTACAGTAATGGCTGTGTTATTTGACTGGTATGTTTCTCTCTAGCTCTGCATTATGGTAATGGCTGTGTTATTTGACTGGTATTTCTCTCTCCTCTGCATTACAGTAATGGCTGTGTTATTTGACTGGTATGTTTCTCTCTACCTCTGTATTATGGTAATGGCTCTGTTATTTGACTGGTATGTTTCTCTCTACCTCTGCATTATGGTAATGGCTGTGTTATTTGACTGGTATGTTTCTCTCTACATCTGCATTATGGTAATGGCTGTGTTATTTGACTGGTATGTTTCTCTCTACATCTGCACTACGGTAATGGCTGTTATTTGACTGGTAGGTTTCTCTCTACCTCTTTATTACAGTAATGGCTGTGTTATTTGACTGGTATGTTTCTCTCTACCTCTGCATTACGGTAATGGCTGTGTTATTTGACTGGTATGTTTCTCTCTACCTCTGCATTAGGGTAATGGATGTTATTTGACTGGTAGGTTTCTCTCTACCTCTGCATTACAGTAATGGCTGTGTTATTTGACTGGTATGTTTCTCTCTAGCTCTGCATTATGGTAATGGCTGTGTTATTTGACTGGTATTTCGCTCTCCTCTGCATTACAGTAATGGCTGTGTTATTTGACTGGTATGTTTCTCTCTGCCTCTGCATTATGGTAATGGCTGTTATTTGACTGGTATGTTTCTCTCTACCTCTGCATTACGGTAATGGCTGTTAATTGACTGGTATGTTTCTCTCTACCTCTGCATTATGGTAATGGCTGTTATTTGACTGGTATGTTTCTGCATTACGTAATGGCTGTTATTTGACTGGTATGTTTCTCTCTACCTCTGCATTATGGTAATGGCTGTGTTATTTGACTGGTATGTTTCTCTCTACCTCTGCATTATGGTAATGGCTGTGTTATTTGACTGGTATGTTTCTCTCTACCTCTGCATTATGGTAATGGCTGTGTTATTTGACTGGTTTTTCTCTCTACCTCTGCATTATGGTAATGGCTGTGTTATTTGACTGGTATGTTTCTCTCTACCTCTGCATTATGGTAATGGCTGTGTTATTTGACTGGTATGTTTCTCTCTACCTCTGCATTATGGTAGTGGCTGTTATTTGACTGGTATGTTTCTCTCTACCTCTGCATTACGGTAATGGCTGTGTTATTTGACTGGTATGTTTCTCTCTACCTCTGCATTACGGTAATGACTGTGTTAGTTGACTGGTATGTTTCTCTCTACATCTGCATTATGGTAATGGCTGTGTTATTTGACTGGTATGTTTCTCTCTACCTCTGCATTATGGTAATGGATGTGTTATTTGACTGGTATTTCTCTCTACCTCTGCATTACGGTAATGGCTGTGTTATTTGACTGGTATGTTTCTCTCTACCTCTGCATTATGGTAATGGCTGTTATTTGACTGGTATGTTTCTCTCTACCTCTGCATTATGGTAATGGCTGTTATTTGACTGGCATGTTTCTCTCTACCTCTGCATTATGGTAATGGCTGTGTTATTTGACTGGTATGTTTCTCTCTACCTCTGCATTATGGTAGTGGCTGTGTTATTTGACTGGTATGTTTCTCTCTACCTCTGCATTATGGTAATGGCTGTGTTATTTGACTGGTATGTTTCTCTCTACCTCTGCATTATGGTAATGGCTGTGTTATTTGACTGGTATGTTTCTCTCTACCTCTGCATTATGGTAATGGCTGTGTTATTTGACTGGTATGTTTCTCTCTACCTCTGCATTACGGTAGTGGCTGTTATTTGACTGGTATGTTTCTCTCTACCTCTGCATTACGGTAATGGTCTGTTATTTGACTGGTATGTTTCTCTCTACCTCTGCATTACGGTAATGGCTGTGTTATTTGACTGGTATGTTTCTCTCTACCTCTGCATTACGGTAATGACTGTGTTATTTGACTGGTATGTTTCTCTCTACATCTGCATTATGGTAATGGCTGTGTTATTTGACTGGTATGTTTCTCTCTACATCTGCACTACGGTAATGGCTGTTATTTGACTGGTAGGTTTCTCTCTACCTCTTTATTACAGTAATGGCTGTGTTATTTGACTGGTATGTTTCTCTCTACCTCTGCATTATGGTAATGGCTGTGTTAATTGACTGGTATGTTTCTCTCTACCTCTGCATTATGGTAATGGCTGTGTTATTTGACCGGTATGTTTCTCTCTACCTCTGCATTATGGTAATGGCTGTGTTATTTGACTGGTATGTTTCTCTCTACCTCTGCATTATGGTAGTGGCTGTTATTTGACTGGTATGTTTCTCTCTACCTCTGCATTACGGTAATGGCTCTGTTATTTGACTGGTATGTTTCTCTCTGCCTCTGCATTATGGTAATGGCTGTTATTTGACTGGTATGTTTCTCTCTACCTCTGCATTATGGTAATGGCTGTGTTATTTGACTGGTATGTTTCTCTCTACCTCTGCATTATGGTAGTGGCTGTGTTATTTGACTGGTAGGTTTCTCTCAACCTCTGCATTATGGTAATGGCTGTGTTAATTGACTGGTATGTTTCTCTCTACCTCTGCATTATGGTAATGGCTGTGTTATTTGACTGGTATGTTTCTCTCTACCTCTGCATTACGGTAATGGCTGTGTTATTTGACTGGTATGTTTCTCTCTACCTCTGCATTAAGGTAATGGCTGTGTTATTTGACTGGTATGTTTCTCTCTACCTCTGCATTATGGTAGTGGCTGTGTTATTTGACTGGTATGTTTCTCTCTACCTCTGCATTATGGTAATGGCTGTGTTAATTGACTGGTATGTTTCTCTCTACCTCTGCATTATGGTAATGGCTGTGTTATTTGACTGGTATGTTTCTCTCTACCTCTGCATTATGGTAATGGCTGTGTTATTTGACTGGTATGTTTCTCTCTACCTCTGCATTACGGTAGTGGCTGTTATTTGACTGGTATGTTTCTCTCTACCTCTGCATTACGGTACTGTCTGTTATTTGACTGGTATGTTTCTCTCTACCTCTGCATTACGGTAATGGCTGTGTTATTTGACTGGTATGTTTCTCTCTACCTCTGCATTACGGTAATGACTGTGTTATTTGACTGGTATGTTTCTCTCTACATCTGCATTATGGTAATGGCTGTGTTATTTGACTGGTATGTTTCTCTCTACATCTGCATTACGGTAATGGCTGTTATTTGACTGGTAGGTTTCTCTCTACCTCTTTATTACAGTAATGGCTGTGTTATTTGACTGGTATGTTTCTCTCTACCTCTGCATTACGGTAATGGCTGTGTTATTTGACTGGTATGTTTCTCTCTACCTCTGCATTATGGTAATGGCTGTTATTTGACTGGTATGTTTCTCTCTACCTCTGCATTACAGTAATGGCTGTGTTATTTGACTGGTATGTTTCTCTCTACCTCTGCATTACGGTAATGGCTGTGTTATTTGACTGGTAGGTTTCTCTCTACCTCTGCATTATGGTAATGGCTGTGTTAATTGACTGGTATGTTTCTCTCTACCTCTGCATTATGGTAATGGCTGTGTTATTTGACTGGTATGTTTCTCTCTACCTCTGCATTAGGGTAATGGATGTTATTTGACTGGTAGGTTTCTCTCTACCTCTGCATTACAGTAATGGCTGTGTTATTTGACTGGTATGTTTCTCTCTAGCTCTGCATTATGGTAATGGCTGTGTTATTTGACTGGTATTTCTCTCTCCCTCTGCATTACAGTAATGGCTGTGTTATTTGACTGGTATGTTTCTCTCTGCCTCTGCATTATGGTAATGGCTGTTATTTGACTGGTATGTTTCTCTCTACCTCTGCATTACGGTAATGGCTGTTAATTGACTGGTATGTTTCTCTCTACCTCTGCATTATGGTAATGGCTGTTATTTGACTGGTATGTTTCTCTCTACCTCTGCATTACGGTAATGGCTGTTATTTGACTGGTATGTTTCTCTCTACCTCTGCATTACGGTAATGGCTGTGTTATTTGACTGGTATGTTTCTCTCTACCTCTGCATTACGGTAATGGCTGTGTTATTTGACTGGTATGTTTCTCTCTACCTCTGCATTATGGTAATGGCTGTGTTATTTGACTGGTATGTTTCTCTCTACCTCTGCATTATGGTAATGGCTGTGTTATTTGACTGGTATGTTTCTCTCTACCTCTGCATTACGGTAATGGCTGTGTTATTTGACTGGTATGTTTCTCTCTACCTCTGCATTAAGGTAATGGCTGTGTTATTTGACTGGTATGTTTCTCTCTACCTCTGCATTACGGTAATGGCTGTGTTATTTGACTGGTATGTTTCTCTCTACCTCTGCATTACGGTAATGGCTGTGTTATTTGACTGGTGTTTCTCTCTACCTCTGCATTATGGTAATGGCTGTTATTTGACTGGTATGTTTCTCTCTACCTCTGCATTATGGTAATGGCTGTGTTATTTGACTGGTATGTTTCTCTCTACCTCTGCATTACGGTAATGGCTGTGTTATTTGACTGGTATGTTTCTCTCTACCTCTGCATTATGGTAATGGCTGTGTTATTTGACTGGTATGTTTCTCTCTACCTCTGCATTATGGTAATGGCTGTGTTATTTGACTGGTATTTCTCTCTACCTCTGCATTACGGTAATGGCTGTTATTTGACTGGTATGTTTCTCTCTACCTCTGCATTATGGTAATGGATGTGTTATTTGACTGGTATTTCTCTCTACCTCTGCATTACGGTAATGGCTGTGTTAATTGACTGGTATGTTTCTTTCTACCTCTGCATTATGGTAATGGCTGTGTTATTTGACTGGTATGTTTCTCTCTTCCTCTGCATTATGGTAATGGCTGTGTTATTTGACTGGTATGTTTCTCTCTACCTCTGCATTATGGTAATGGCTGTGTTATTTGACTGGTATGTTTCTCTCTACCTCTGCATTATGGTAATGGCTGTGTTATTTGACTGGTATGTTTCTCTCTACCTCTGCATTACGGTAATGGCTGTGTTATTTGACCGGTATGTTTCTCTCTACCTCTGCATTGCGGTAATGGCTGTGTTATTTGACCGGTAGGTTTCTCTCTACCTCTGCATTTTGGTAATGGCTGTGTTATTTGACTGGTATGTTTCTCTCTACCTCTGCATTATGGTAATGGCTGTGTTATTTGACTGATATGTTTCTCTCTACCTCTGCATTATGGTAATGGCTGTGTTATTTGACTGGTATGTTTCTCTCTACCTCTGCATTATGGTAATGGCTGTGTTATTTGACTGGTATGTTTCTCTCTACCTCTGCATTACGGTAATGGCTGTGTTATTTGACTGGTATGTTTCTCTCTACCTCTGCATTATTTGTGTTATTTGACTGGTATTTCTCTCTACCTCTGCATTACGGTAATGGCTGTGTTAATTGACTGGTATGTTTCTTTCTACCTCTGCATTATGGTAATGGCTGTGTTATTTGACTGGTATGTTTCTCTCTACCTCTGCATTATGGTAATGGCTGTGTTATTTGACTGGTATGTTTCTCTCTACCTCTGCATTACGGTAATGGCTGTGTTATTTGACTGGTATGTTTCTCTCTACCTCTGCATTACGGTAGTGGCTGTGTTATTTGACTGGTGTTTCTCTCTACCTCTGCATTATGGTAATGGCTGTGTTATTTGACTGGTATGTTTCTCTCTACCTCTGCATTATGGTAATGGCTGTGTTATTTGACTGGTATGTTTCTCTCTACCTCTGCATTATGGTAATGGCTGTGTTATTTGACTGGTATGTTTCTCTCTACCTCTGCATTATGGTAGTGGCTGTTATTTGACTGGTATGTTTCTCTCTACCTCTGCATTACGGTAATGGCTGTTATTTGACTGGTATGTTTCTCTCTACCTCTGCATTACGGTAATGGCTGTGTTATTTGACTGGTATGTTTCTCTCTACCTCTGCATTATGGTAATGGCTGTGTTATTTGACTGGTATGTTTCTCTCTACCTCTGCATTACGGTAATGGCTGTGTTATTTGACTGGTATGTTTCTCTCTACCTCTGCATTATGGTAATGGCTGTGTTAATTGACTGGTATGTTTCTCTCTGCCTCTGCATTATGGTAATGGCTGTGTTATTTGACTGGTATGTTTCTGCATTATGGTAATGGCTGTGTTATTTGACTGGTATGTTTCTCTCTACCTCTGCATTATGGTAATGGCTGTGTTATTTGACTGGTATGTTTCTTCCCTCTGCATTATGGTAATGGCTGTGTTATTTGACTGGTATGTTTCTCTACCTCTGCATTATGGTAATGGCTGTGTTATTTGACTGGTATTTCTCTCTACCTCTGCATTATGGTAATGGCTGTGTTATTTGACTGGTATGTTTCTCTCTACCTCTGCATTATGGTAATGGCTGTGTTATTTGACTGGTATGTTTCTCTCCCTCTGCATTATGGTAATGGCTGTGTTATTTGACTGGTATGTTTCTCTACCTCTGCATTATGGTAATGGCTGTGTTATTTGACTGGTATGTTTCTCTCTACCTCTGCATTATGGTAATGGATGTGTTATTTGACTGGTATTTCTCTCTACCTCTGCATTACGGTAATGGCTTTGTTATTTGACTGGTATGTTTCTCTCTACCTCTGCATTACGGTAATGGCTGTTATTTGACTGGTATGTTTCTCTCTACCTCTGCATTATGGTAATGGCTGTGTTATTTGACTGGTATGTTTCTCTCTACCTCTGCATTACAGTAATGGCTGTGTTATTTGACTGGTATGTTTCTCTCTGCCTCTGCATTATGGTAATGGCTGTTATTTGACTGGTATGTTTCTCTCTACCTCTGCATTACGGTAATGGCTGTTATTTGACTGGTATTTCTCTCTCCCTCTGCATTACAGTAATGGCTGTGTTATTTGACTGGTATGTTTCTCTCTGCCTCTGCATTATGGTAATGGCTGTTATTTGACTGGTATGTTTCTCTCTACCTCTGCATTACGGTAATGGCTGTTAATTGACTGGTATGTTTCTCTCTACCTCTGCATTAAGGTAATGGCTGTGTTATTTGACTGGTATGTTTCTCTCTACCTCTGCATTATGGTAATGGCTGTGTTATTTGACTGGTATGTTTCTCTCTACCTCTGCATTATGGTAGTGGCTGTGTTATTTGACTGGTATGTTTCTCTCTACCTCTGCATTACGGTAATGGCTGTTATTTGACTGGTATGTTTCTCTCTACCTCTGCATTACGGTAATGGCTGTGTTATTTTACTGGTAGGTTTCTCTCTACCTCTGCATTATGGTAATGGCTGTGTTAATTGACTGGTATGTTTCTCTCTGCCTCTGCATTATGGTAATGGCTGTGTATTTGACTGGTATGTTTCTCTCTACCTCTGCATTTCGGTAATGGCTGTTATTTGACTGGTATGTTTCTCTCTACCTCTGCATTATGGTAATGGCTGTGTTATTTGACTGGTATTTCTCTCTCCTCTGCATTACAGTAATGGCTGTGTTATTTGACTGGTATGTTTCTCTCTCCCTCTGCATTACAGTAATGGCTGTGTTATTTGACTGGTATGTTTCTCTCTACGTCTTTATTACAGTAATGGCTGTGTTATTTGACTGGTATGTTTCTCTCTACCTCTGCATTAAGGTAATGGCTGTGTTATTTGACTGGTATGTTTCTCTCTACCTCTGCATTATGGTAATGGCTGTTATTTGACTGGTATGTTTCTCTCTACCTCTGCATTATGGTAATGGCTGTGTTATTTGACTGGTGTTTCTCTCTATCTCTGCATTATGGTAATGGCTGTGTTATTTGACTGGTATGTTTCTCTCTGCCTCTGCATTACGGTAATGGCTGTTATTTGACTGGTATGTTTCTCTCCCTCTGCATTACAGTAATGGCTGTGTTATTTGACTGATATGTTTCTCTCTGCCTCTGCATTATGGTAATGGCTGTTATTTGACTGGTATGTTTCTCTCTACCTCTGCATTACGGTAATGGCTGTGTTATTTGACTGGTATGTTTCTCTCTGCCTCTGCATTATGGTAATGGCTGTGTTAATTGACTGGTATGTTTCTCTCTACCTCTGCATTAAGGTAATGGCTGTGTTATTTGACTGGTATGTTTCTCTCTGCCTCTGCATTATGGTAATGGCTGTTTTTTGACTGGTATGTTTCTCTCTACCTCTGCATTACGGTAATGGCTGTGTTATTTGACTGGTGTTTCTCTCTACCTCTGCATTATGGTAATGGCTGTGTTATTTGACTGGTATGTTTCTCTCTACCTCTGCATTAAGGTAATGGCTGTGTTATTTGACTGGTATGTTTCTCTCTACCTCTGCATTATGGTAATGGCTGTGTTATTTGACTGGTATGTTTCTCTCTACCTCTGCATTATGGTAATGGCTGTGTTATTTGACTGGTATGTTTCTCTCTACCTCTGCATTATGGTAGTGGCTGTTATTTGACTGGTATGTTTCTCTCTACCTCTGCATTACGGTAATGGCTGTGTATTTGACTGGTATGTTTCTCTCTACCTCTGCATTACAGTAATGGCTGTGTTATTTGACTGGTATGTTTCTCTCTACCTCTGCATTACAGTAATGGCTGTGTTATTTGACTGGTATGTTTCTCTCTACCTCTGCATTACGGTAATGGCTGTGTTATTTGACTGGTATGTTTCTCTCTCCTCTGCATTATGGTAATGGCTGTGTTATTTGACTGGTATGTTTCTCTCTACCTCTGCATTAGGGTAATGGCTGTTATTTGACTGGTATGTTTCTCTCTACCTCTGCATTATGGTAATGGCTGTGTTATTTGACTGGTATTTCTCTCTCTCCTCTGCATTACAGTAATGGCTGTGTTATTTGACTGGTATGTTTCTCTCTACCTCTTTATTACAGTAATGGCTGTGTTATTTGACTGGTATGTTTCTCTCTACCTCTGCATTATGGTAATGGCTGTGTTATTTGACTGGTATGTTTCTCTCTACCTCTGCATTATGGTAGTGGCTGTTATTTGACTGGTATGTTTCTCTCTACCTCTGCATTACGGTAATGGCTGTTATTTGACTGGTATGTTTCTCTCTACCTCTGCATTACGGTAATGGCTGTGTTATTTGACTGGTATGTTTCTCTCTACCTCTGCATTACAGTAATGGCTGTGTTATTTGACTGGTATGTTTCTCTCTACCTCTGCATTACGGTAATGGCTGTGTTATTTTACAGGTAGGTTTCTCTCTACCTCTGCATTATGGTAATGGCTGTGTTAATTGACTGGTATGTTTCTCTCTGCCTCTGCATTATGGTAATGGCTGTGTTATTTGACTGGTATGTTTCTCTCTACCTCTGCATTATGGTAATGGCTGTGTTATTTGACTGGTATGTTTCTCTCTACCTCTGCATTATGGTAATGGCTGTGTTATTTGACTGGTATGTTTCTCTCCCTCTGCATTATGGTAATGGCTGTGTTATTTGACTGGTATGTTTCTCTACCTCTGCATTATGGTAATGGCTGTGTTATTTGACTGGTATTTTCTCTCTCCTCTGCATTATGGTAATGGCTGTGTTATTTGACTGGTATGTTTCTCTCTACCTCTGCATTATGGTAATGGCTGTGTTATTTGACTGGTATGTTTCTCTCCTCTGCATTATGGTAATGGCTGTGTTATTTGACTGGTATGTTTCTCTCTACCTCTGCATTATGGTAATGGCTGTGTTATTTGACTGGTATTTCTCTCTCCCTCTGCATTATGGTAATGGCTGTGTTATTTGACTGGTATGTTTCTCTCTACCTCTGCATTATGGTAATGGCTGTGTTATTTGACTGGTATGTTTCTCTCTACCTCTGCATTACGGTAATGGCTGTTATTTGACTGGTATGTTTCTCTCTACCTCTGCATTATGGTAATGGCTGTGTTATTTGACTGGTATGTTTCTCTCTACCTCTGCATTACAGTAATGGCTGTGTTATTTGACTGGTATGTTTCTCTCTGCCTCTGCATTATGGTAATGGCTGTTATTTGACTGGTATGTTTCTCTCTACCTCTGCATTATGGTAATGGCTGTTAATTGACTGGTATGTTTCTCTCTACCTCTGCATTATGGTAATGGCTGTTATTTGACTGGTATGTTTCTCTCTACCTCTGCATTATGGTAATGGCTGTGTTAATTGACTGGTATGTTTCTCTCTACCTCTGCATTACGGTAATGGCTGTGTTATTTGACTGGTATGTTTCTCTCTACCTCTGCATTACGGTAATGGCTGTGTTATTTGACTGGTATGTTTCTCTCTACCTCTGCATTATGGTAATGGCTGTGTTATTTGACTGGTATGTTTCTCTCTACCTCTGCATTACAGTAATGGCTGTGTTATTTGACTGGTATGTTTCTCTCTGCCTCTGCATTATGGTAATGGCTGTTATTTGACTGGTATGTTTCTCTCTACCTCTGCATTACGGTAATGGCTGTTATTTGACTGGTATGTTTCTCTCTACCTCTGCATTATGGTAATGGCTGTGTTATTTGACTGGTATGTTTCTCTCTACCTCTGCATTATGGTAATGGCTGTGTTATTTGACTGGTATGTTTCTCTCTACCTCTGCATTACGGTAATGGCTGTGTTATTTGACTGGTATGTTTCTCTCTACCTCTGCATTATGGTAGTGGCTGTGTTATTTGACTGGTATGTTTCTCTCTACCTCTGCATTATGGTAATGGCTGTGTTATTTGACTGGTATGTTTCTCTCTACCTCTGCATTATGGTAGTGGCTGTGTTATTTGACTGGTATGTTTCTCTCTACCTCTGCATTATGGTAATGGCTGTGTTATTTGACTGGTATGTTTCTCTCTACCTCTGCATTATGGTAGTGGCTGTTATTTGACTGGTATGTTTCTTTCTACCTCTGCATTACGGTAATGGCTGTTATTTGACTGGTATGTTTCTCTCTACCTCTGCATTATCGGTAATGGCTGTGTTATTTTACTGGTAGGTTTCTCTCTACCTCTGCATTATGGTAATGGCTGTGTTAATTGACTGGAATGTTTCTGCCTCTGCATTATGGTAATGGCTGTTATTTGACTGTATGTTTCTCTCTACCTCTGCATTTCGTAATGGCTGTTATTTGACTGGTATGTTTCTCTCTACCTCTGCATTATGGTAATGGCTGTGTTATTTGACTGGTATTTCTCTCTCCCTCTGCATTACAGTAATGGCTGTGTTATTTGACTGGTATGTTTCTCTCTCCCTCTGCATTACAGTAATGGCTGTGTTATTTGACTGGTATGTTTCTCTCTACCTCTTTATTACAGTAATGGCTGTGTTATTTGACTGGTATGTTTCTCTCTACCTCTGCATTATGGTAATGGCTGTGTTATTTGACTGGTATGTTTCTCTCTACCTCTGCATTATGGTAATGGCTGTTATTTGACTGGTATGTTTCTCTCTACCTCTGCATTATGGTAATGGCTGTGTTATTTGACTGGTGTTTCTCTCTACCTCTGCATTATGGTAATGGCTGTTATTTGACTGGTATGTTTCTCTCTACCTCTGCATTACGGTAATGGCTGTTATTTGACTGGTATTTCTCTCTCCCTCTGCATTACAGTAATGGCTGTGTTATTTGACTGGTATGTTTCTCTCTGCCTCTGCATTATGGTAATGGCTGTTATTTGACTGGTATGTTTCTCTCTACCTCTGCATTACGGTAATGGCTGTGTTATTTGACTGGTATGTTTCTCTCTGCCTCTGCATTATGGTAATGACTGTGTTAATTGACTGGTATGTTTCTCTCTACCTCTGCATTAAGGTAATGGCTGTGTTATTTGACTGGTATGTTTCTCTCTGCCTCTGCATTATGGTAATGGCTGTTTTTTGACTGGTATGTTTCTCTCTACCTCTGCATTACGGTAATGGCTGTGTTATTTGACTGGTGTTTCTCTCTACCTCTGCATTATGGTAATGGCTGTTATTTGACTGGTATGTTTCTCTCTACCTCTGCATTAAGGTAATGGCTGTGTTATTTGACTGGTATGTTTCTCTCTACCTCTGCATTATGGTAATGGCTGTGTTATTTGACTGGTATGTTTCTCTCTACCTCTGCATTATGGTAATGGCTGTGTTATTTGACTGGTATGTTTCTCTCTACCTCTGCATTATGGTAATGGCTGTTATTTGACTGGTATGTTTCTCTCTACCTCTGCATTACGGTAATGGCTGTTATTTGACTGGTATTTCTCTCTCCCTCTGCATTACAGTAATGGCTGTGTTATTTGACTGGTATGTTTCTCTCTGCCTCTGCATTACGGTAATGGCTGTGTTATTTGACTGGTATGTTTCTCTCTACCTCTGCATTATGGTAATGGCTGTGTTATTTGACTGGTATGTTTCTCTCTACCTCTGCATTACGGTAATGGCTGTTAATTGACTGGTATGTTTCTCTCTACCTCTGCATTATGGTAATGGCTGTTATTTGACTGGTATGTTTCTCTCTACCTCTGCATTATGGTAATGGCTGCGTTAATTGACTGGTATGTTTCTCTCTACCTCTGCATTACAGTAATGGCTGTGTTATTTGACTGGTATGTTTCTCTCTACCTCTGCATTACGGTAATGGCTGTGTTATTTGACTGGTATGTTTCTCTCTACCTCTGCATTATGGTAATGGCTGTTATTTGACTGGTATGTTTCTCTCTACCTCTGCATTACAGTAATGGCTGTGTTATTTGACTGGTATGTTTCTCTCTACCTCTGCATTACTGGCTGTGTTATTTGACTGGTAGGTTTCTCTCTACCTCTGCATTATGGTAATGGCTGTGTTAATTGACTGGTATGTTTCTCTCTACCTCTGCATTATGGTAATGGCTGTGTTATTTGACTGGTATGTTTCTCTCTACCTCTGCATTACGGTAATGGCTGTTATTTGACTGGTATGTTTCTCTCTACCTCTGCATTACAGTAATGGCTGTGTTATTTGACTGGTATGTTTCTCTCTACCTCTGCATTATGGTAATGGCTGTTATTTGACTGGTATTTCTTCTCCTCTGCATTATGGTAATGGCTGTGTTATTTGACTGGTATGTTTCTCTCTACCTCTGCATTAAGGTAATGGCTGTGTTATTTGACTGGTATGTTTCTCTCTACCTCTGCATTATGGTAATGGCTGTGTTATTTGACTGGTATGTTTCTCTCTACCTCTGCATTACAGTAATGGCTGTGTTATTTGACTGGTATGTTTCTCTCTACTCTGCATTATGGTAATGGCTGTGTTATTTGACTGGTATTTTCTCTCTCCTCTGCATTACAGTAATGGCTGTGTTATTTGACTGGTATGTTTCTCTCTACCTCTGCATTATGGTAATGGCTGTGTTATTTGACTGGTATGTTTCTCTCTACCTCTGCATTAGGGTAATGGATGTTATTTGACTGGTAGGTTTCTCTCTACCTCTGCATTACAGTAATGGCTGTGTTATTTGACTGGTATGTTTCTCTCTACTCTGCATTATGGTAATGGCTGTGTTATTTGACTGGTATTTCTCTCTCCTCTGCATTACAGTAATGGCTGTGTTATTTGACTGGTATGTTTCTCTCTGCCTCTGCATTATGGTAATGGCTGTTATTTGACTGGTATGTTTCTCTCTACCTCTGCATTACGGTAATGGCTGTTAATTGACTGGTATGTTTCTCTCTACCTCTGCATTATGGTAATGGCTGTTATTTGACTGGTATGTTTCTCTCTACCTCTGCATTATGGTAATGGCTGTTATTTGACTGGTATGTTTCTCTCTACCTCTGCATTATGGTAATGGCTGTGTTATTTGACTGGTATGTTTCTCTCTACCTCTGCATTATGGTAGTGGCTGTTATTTGACTGGTATGTTTCTCTCTACCTCTGCATTACGGTAATGGCTGTTATTTGACTGGTATGTTTCTCTCTACCTCTGCATTATGGTAATGGCTGTGTTATTTGACTGGTTTTTCTCTACCTCTGCATTAAGGTAATGGCTGTGTTATTTGACTGGTATGTTTCTCTCTACCTCTGTATTATGGTAATGGCTCTGTTATTTGACTGGTATGTTTCTCTCTACCTCTGCATTATGGTAATGGCTGTGTTATTTGACTGGTATGTTTCTCTCTACATCTGCATTATGGTAATGGCTGTGTTATTTGACTGGTATGTTTCTCTCTACATCTGCACTACGGTAATGGCTGTTATTTGACTGGTAGGTTTCTCTCTACCTCTTTATTACAGTAATGGCTGTGTTATTTGACTGGTATGTTTCTCTCTACCTCTGCATTACGGTAATGGCTGTGTTATTTGACTGGTATGTTTCTCTCTACCTCTGCATTAGGGTAATGGATGTTATTTGACTGGTAGGTTTCTCTCTACCTCTGCATTACAGTAATGGCTGTTATTTGACTGGTATGTTTCTCTCTACCTCTGCATTACAGTAATGGCTGTTATTTGACTGGTATTTCGCTCTCCCTCTGCATTACAGTAATGGCTGTGTTATTTGACTGGTATGTTTCTCTCTGCCTCTGCATTATGGTAATGGCTGTTATTTGACTGGTATGTTTCTCTCTACCTCTGCATTACGGTAATGGCTGTTAATTGACTGGTATGTTTCTCTCTACCTCTGCATTATGGTAATGGCTGTTATTTGACTGGTATGTTTCTCTCTACATCTGCATTATGGTAATGGCTGTTATTTGACTGGTATGTTTCTCTCTACCTCTGCATTATGGTAATGGCTGTGTTATTTGACTGGTATGTTTCTCTCTACCTCTGCATTATGGTAGTGGCTGTGTTATTTGACTGGTATGTTTCTCTCTACCTCTGCATTATGGTAATGGCTGTGTTAATTGACTGGTATGTTTCTCTCTACCTCTGCATTATGGTAATGGCTGTGTTATTTGACTGGTATGTTTCTCTCTACCTCTGCATTATGGTAATGGCTGTGTTATTTGACTGGTATGTTTCTCTCTACCTCTGCATTATGGTAATGGCTGTGTTATTTGACTGGTATGTTTCTCTCTACCTCTGCATTATGGTAATGGCTGTGTTAATTGACTGGTATGTTTCTCTCTACCTCTGCATTATGGTAATGGCTGTGTTATTTGACTGGTATGTTTCTCTCTACCTCTGCATTATGGTAATGGCTGTGTTATTTGACTGGTATGTTTCTCTCTACCTCTGCATTACGGTAGTGGCTGTTATTTGACTGGTATGTTTCTCTCTACCTCTGCATTACGGTACTGTCTGTTATTTGACTGGTATGTTTCTCTCTACCTCTGCATTACGGTAATGGCTGTGTTATTTGACTGGTATGTTTCTCTCTACCTCTGCATTACGGTAATGACTGTGTTATTTGACTGGTATGTTTCTCTCTACATCTGCATTATGGTAATGGCTGTGTTATTTGACTGGTATGTTTCTCTCTACATCTGCACTACGGTAATGGCTGTTATTTGACTGGTAGGTTTCTCTCTACCTCTTTATTACAGTAATGGCTGTGTTATTTGACTGGTATGTTTCTCTCTACCTCTGCATTACGGTAATGGCTGTGTTATTTGACTGGTATGTTTCTCTCTACCTCTGCATTATGGTAATGGCTGTTATTTGACTGGTATGTTTCTCTCTACCTCTGCATTACAGTAATGGCTGTGTTATTTGACTGGTATGTTTCTCTCTACCTCTGCATTACGGTAATGGCTGTGTTATTTGACTGGTAGGTTTCTCTCTACCTCTGCATTATGGTAATGGCTGTGTTAATTGACTGGTATGTTTCTCTCTACCTCTGCATTATGGTAATGGCTGTGTTATTTGACTGGTATGTTTCTCTCTACCTCTGCATTAGGGTAATGGATGTTATTTGACTGGTAGGTTTCTCTCTACCTCTGCATTACAGTAATGGCTGTGTTATTTGACTGGTATGTTTCTCTCTAGCTCTGCATTATGGTAATGGCTGTGTTATTTGACTGGTATTTCTCTCTCCCTCTGCATTACAGTAATGGCTGTGTTATTTGACTGGTATGTTTCTCTCTGCCTCTGCATTATGGTAATGGCTGTTATTTGACTGGTATGTTTCTCTCTACCTCTGCATTACGGTAATGGCTGTTAATTGACTGGTATGTTTCTCTCTACCTCTGCATTATGGTAATGGCTGTTATTTGACTGGTATGTTTCTCTCTACCTCTGCATTACGGTAATGGCTGTGTTATTTGACTGGTATGTTTCTCTCTACCTCTGCATTAAGGTAATGGCTGTGTTATTTGACTGGTATGTTTCTCTCTACCTCTGCATTACGGTAATGGCTGTGTTATTTGACTGGTATGTTTTTCTCTACCTCTGCATTATGGTAATGGCTGTGTTATTTGACTGGTATGTTTCTCTCTACCTCTGCATTATGGTAATTGCTGTGTTATTTGACCGGTATGTTTCTCTCTACCTCTGCATTACGGTAATGGCTGTGTTATTTGACTGGTATGTTTCTCTCTACCTCTGCATTACGGTAATGGCTGTGTTATTTGACTGGTATGTTTCTCTCTACCTCTGCATTATGGTAATGGCTGTGTTAATTGACTGGTATGTTTCTCTCTACCTCTGCATTACGGTAATGGCTGTGTTATTTGAATGGCTGGACTGGTATGTTTCTCTCTACCTCTGCATTATGGTAATGGCTGTGTTATTTGACTGGTATGTTTCTCTCTACCTCTGCATTACGGTAATGGCTGTGTTATTTGACTGGTATGTTTCTCTCTACCTCTGCATTATGGTAATGGCTGTGTTATTTGACTGGTATGTTTCTCTCTACCTCTGCATTATGGTAATGGCTGTGTTATTTGACTGGTATGTTTTCTCTCTACCTCTGCATTACGGTAATGGCTGTTATTTGACTGGTATGTTTCTCTCTCTCTACCTCTGCATTATGGTAATGGCTGTGTTATTTGACTGGTATGTTTCTCTCTACCTCTGCATTACGGTAATGGCTGTGTTATTTGACTGGTATGTTTCTCTCTACCTCTGCATTATGGTAATGGCTGTGTATGTTTCTCTCTATTTGACTGGTATGTTTCTCTCTACCTCTGCATTACGGTAATGGCTGTGTTATTTGACTGGTATGTTTCTCTCTACCTCTGCATTACGGTAATGGCTGTGTTATTTGACTGGTATGTTTCTCTCTACCTCTGCATTATTGTAGTGGCTGTGTTATTTGACTGGTATGTTTCTCTCTACCTCTGCATTATGGTAATGGCTGTGTTATTTGACTGGTATGTTTCTCTCTACCTCTGCATTATGGTAATGGCTGTGTTATTTGACTGGTATGTTTCTCTCTACCTCTGCATTACGGTAATGGCTGTGTTATTTGACTGGTATGTTTCTCTCTACCTCTGCATTAAGGTAATGGCTGTGTTATTTGACTGGTATGTTTCTCTCTGCCTCTGCATTGCGGTAATGGCTGTGTTATTTGACTGGTATGTTTCTCTCTACCTCTGCATTACGGTAATGGCTGTGTTATTTGACTGGTGTTTCTCTCTACCTCTGCATTATGGTAATGGCTGTTATTTGACTGGTATGTTTCTCTCTACCTCTGCATTATGGTAATGGCTGTGTTATTTGACTGGTATGTTTCTCTCTACCTCTGCATTATGGTAATGGCTGTGTTATTTGACTGGTATGTTTCTCTCTACCTCTGCATTACGGTAATGGCTGTGTTATTTGACTGGTATGTTTCTCTCTACCTCTGCATTATGGTAATGGCTGTGTTATTTGACTGGTATGTTTCTCTCTACCTCTGCATTATGGTAATGGCTGTGTTATTTGACTGTTTTTATTCTCTCTACCTCTGCATTACGGTAATGGCTGTTATTTGACTGGTATGTTTCTCTCTACCTCTGCATTATGGTAATGGATGTGTTATTTGACTGGTATTTCTCTCTACCTCTGCATTACGGTAATGGCTGTGTTAATTGACTGGTATGTTTCTTTCTACCTCTGCATTATGGTAATGGCTGTGTTATTTGACTGGTATGTTTCTCTCTTCCTCTGCATTATGGTAATGGCTGTGTTATTTGACTGGTATGTTTCTCTCTACCTCTGCATTATGGTAATGGCTGTGTTATTTGACTGGTATGTTTCTCTCTACCTCTGCATTATGGTAATGGCTGTGTTATTTGACTGGTATGTTTCTCTCTACCTCTGCATTACGGTAATGGCTGTGTTATTTGACCGGTATGTTTCTCTCTACCTCTGCATTGCGGTAATGGCTGTGTTATTTGACTGGTATGTTTCTCTCTACCTCTGCATTTTGGTAATGGCTGTGTTATTTGACTGGTATGTTTCTCTCTACCTCTGCATTACGGTAATGGCTGTGTTATTTGACTGGTATGTTTCTCTCTACCTCTGCATTACGGTAATGGCTGTGTTATTTGACTGGTATGTTTCTCTCTACCTCTGCATTACGGTAATGGCTGTGTTATTTGACTGGTATGTTTCTCTCTACCTCTGCATTACTGGCTGTGTTATTTGACTGGTATGTTTCTCTCTACCTCTGCATTATGGTAATGGCTGTGTTATTTGACTGGTATGTTTCTCTCTACCTCTGCATTATGGTAATTGCTGTGTTATTTGACCGGTATGTTTCTCTCTACCTCTGCATTACGGTAATGGCTGTGTTATTTGACTGGTATGTTTCTCTCTACCTCTGCATTACGGTAATGGCTGTGTTATTTGACTGGTATGTTTCTCTCTACCTCTGCATTATGGTAATGGCTGTGTTAATTGACTGGTATGTTTCTCTCTACCTCTGCATTACGGTAATGGCTGTGTTAATTGACTGGTATGTTTCTCTCTACCTCTGCATTATGGTAATGGCTGTGTTAATTGACTGGTATGTTTCTCTCTACCTCTGCATTATGGTAATGGCTGTGTTAATTGACTGGTATGTTTCTCTCTACCTCTGCATTATGGTAATGGCTGTGTTAATTGACTGGTATGTTTCTCTCTACCTCTGCATTACGGTAATGGCTGTGTTATTTGACTGGTATTTTTCTCAGACTGCACAAGCACATTTTGTAATTGTGCTTGTGAAGTCGGTATAATGGGTTTTGCAGCATAACGGTGAGAGAAAGAAGAATTGTTGTCCTTTTTGTTGATTCTGTTGTGTTTCTCAGGCATTGAGAGGAAGTCGACCTCTTGTGTGTGTACTTAGCACCTTGTGTGTAATGGCATTTGGTGGCGTCATGCTCTCGTGTTTGTGAGAACGGCGCGTTCGATTACTGTCGGAAGCCATAAGTGCTGATTGTTTGTGTGTTAGCCGTAAGCTTGTGCACACACATTCACACACACACATTCACACACACACATTCACACACACACATTCACACACACTCATCTTCCAAGAATATAGTTCAAACGTCACAGAAACTGGAGAGAGATGGAGGAAGGGAGGGATGGATAGAGGGATGAGAGAGGGATGGATGTATAGAGGGATGAGAGGGGGATGGATGGATAGAGAGATGAGAGAGGGATGGATGTATAGAGTGATGAGAGGGGGATAGATGGATAGAGAGATGAGAGAGGGATGGATGGATAGAGAGATGAGAGAGGGATGGATGGATAGAGAGATGAGAGAGGGATGGATGGATAGAGAGATGAGAGAGGGATAGATGTATAGAGGGATGAGAGGGGGATAGATGGATAGAGAGATGAGAGAGGGATGGATGTATAGAGGGATGAGAGGGGGATAGATGTATAGAGGGATGAGAGGGGGATAGATGTATAGAGGGATGAGAGGGGGATAGATGGATAGAGAGATGAGAGAGGGATGGATGTATAGAGGGATGAGAGGGGGATAGATGTATGGAGGGATGAGAGGGAGATGGATGGATAGAGGGATGTGAGAGAGGGAAAGAGGTTGACACACACAGAGAACTGTGCCTGCTCTCCTCCTGTCCTCTCCTCTTCCACCTTGTTTGTAAAATCCCTTTCTGGAACTGACAGCACACACCACAGGGTGGTAACCTCGTCGCCAACATAACCGCCCCCCTCTCCCCTAGGGCTGGAGCACTGTCAAGGCATACATGGTGCCAGTGCAGAATACACACACACTCCCTCCTCAAACCCCCTGGCTTGCATGTCGTTGGCAGTCACTTCCAGAGACTTGGAGGTACCCACAGGATATGCCCATAGAGAGAGAGAACCCCTCCACACACACACACACACACACACACACACACACACACACACACACACACACACACACACACACACACACACACACCCTTTCTCTCCCCGATAGCGACAGAACACAGCCAAGACTTCTTGTTCTTCTTCCCATCCAGTTTTACTCTTCATCACACACTGTCCTTACCCTCCTCGCCTTGTTCCATCCCACCAGTCTTCCACCCTAACCCCCCCACCCCTTGCCCTTGCATGTATTTGGCAGTCATTCCTGGGGATGTAGAGGTTCCCTTCGGTACCTAAACCCCATCCTACCCACCCTATCGGGAAATGCTGGAACTGCTCAGGGTGGTGAGTTGTTATGCAGAGGCTGGCAGGTTTCTACCTCTGGCAAAATTCACTGAGTCTCTGTTTCTTACCACCTAACTTTTTACTCAGCGGTGTCTATGCCATCAGTCACTTTGAGCTGGCATTGATGCAAGGACATTTCCCTCGTCTGTCTGTGTGAAATAGGAAGTCCGTGTTTACTCAGAGACGTCCAGATCATAATTAAAAGGACATGAATTTGACAAAGGACCCATTTAGATGTATTGTATTCGCAGATGTGCTAGCCTGGAGGTCAGTGTCTCGGCATGCACTGTGTGGTAATGGAGCTAGCCATGCTAGCAGAATCAGTGATGAGGCATCTGGCCTTCTCAGAGACAGACTGATAGAGCATGAGATTGGGGCCTGGTTCCAATTCTGTAGATACGTGGCTGTCCTTCCTTCCTTGAAGTAGCTCATGTCATGTGACATGGACACTTTTATTACGAGCTGATTAGGTCAGTGGGAGATTTTGCAGGTGTCCTGATGCTATTGGAGGGTTAGACAGGTGTCCTGAGGCTATGAGAGGTTAGATGGTACAGGTGTCCTGGAAAACCTTGTCTCTCCATGTTTGCTGATCCTTCTTTTTCTTAACATAAACTGAAAGTAGTTATGAGGTCCCAGGACGCCAACGATAAATTACATACAGAATTATAATATTCATGAAATGTATGCACAGCCATCAAATTCCAACCAATTTTTGTCTCCCTAACAGAAAAAAGTTGAGTACAGAATACAGTGCCGTAGGCGCCCATTGGGAATGGGCACCGACAGAGATGGCCGCCTCGCTTCGCGTTCCTAGGAAACTATGCAGTATTTCATTTTTTTTATGTGTTATTTCTTACAATGTTACCCCAGGAAATCTTAGGTTTTATTACATACAGCCGGGAAGAACTATTGGATATAAGAGCAACGTCAACTCACCAACATTACGACCAGGAATATGACGTTCCCGAAGCGGATCCTCTGTTTGGACCACCACCCAGGACAATGGTTCGGTTCCAAGTAGGCGACCCAAAACAACGGCGCCGTAGAAGGGGCAGAAGAAGCGGTCTTCTGGTCAGGCTCCATATACTATGCTCCCTACCATACTACTAGCCAATGTCCAGTCTCATGACAACAAAGTAGACGAAATCCGAGCAAGGGTTGCCTTCCAGAGACATCAGAGACTGTAACGTTCTTTGTTTTCACGGATTCCACGCTTCAAGATTGCTTCGATCACGTGGACTGGGATATGTTCCTCATAACGTCGAACAACAACATTGATGAATACTTGCTCACATTAATACGGTGAGCAAGTTTATTAGCAAGTGCATTGATGATGCTGTACCCACAGCGTCTATTAAAACATTCCCTAACCAGAAACCGTGGATTGATGGCAGCATTTGCGCAAAACTGAAAGTGCGAACCACTGCTTTTAATCAGGGCAAGGTGACCGGAAACATGACTGAATACAAACAGTGTAGCTATTCCCTCCGCAAGGCAATCAAACAAGCAAGCGTCAGTATAGAGTCAAAGTGGAGTCGCAATTCAACGGCTCAGACACGAGAAGTATGTGGCAGGGTCTACAGTCAATCACGGACTACAAAAGAAAAACCAGCCCCGTTGCGGACCACGATGTCTTGCTCCCAGACAGACTAAACAACTTCTTTGCTCGCTTTGAGGACAATAGAGTGCCACTGACACGGCCTGCTACCAAAACCTGCGGGCTCTCCTTCACTGCAGCCGATGTGAGTAAAACATTTAAACCTGTTAACCCTCTCAAGGCTGCAGGCCCAGACGGCACCCCCAGCCGCGTCCTCAGAGCATGCGCAGACCAGCTGGCTGGTGTGTTTACGGACATATTCAATCAATCCTTATCCCAGTCTGCTGTTCCCACATGCTTCAAGAGGGCCACCATTGTTCCTGTTCCCAAGAAAGCTAAGGTAACTGAGCTAAATGACTTCCGCCCTGTAGCACTCACTTCCGTCATCATGAAGTGCTTTGAGAGACTAATCAAGGACCATATCACCTCCACCCTACCTGACACCCTAGACCCACTCCAATTTGCTTACCGCCCCAATTGTGTCGTCTACAGACGACACAATTGCAGTCACACTGCACACTGCCCTAACCCATCTGGACAAGAGGAATACCTAGGTAAGAATGCTGTTCATTGATTACAGCTCAGCATTTAACACCATAGTACCCTCCAAACTCATCATTAATCTTGAGACCCTGGGTCTCAACCCCGCCCTGTGCAACTGGGTCCTGGACTTCCTGACGGGCTGCCCCCAGGTGGTGAGGGTAGGTAACAACATTTCCACCCCGCTGATCCTCAACACTGGGGCCCCACAAGGGTGCATTCTTAGCCCTCTTCTGTACTCCCTGTTCACCCACGACTGCGTGGCCATGCACGCCTCCAACTCAATCATCAAGTTTGCAGATGACACTACAGTGTTAGGCTTGATTACCAACAACGACGAGACGGCCTACAGGGAGGAGGTGAGTCTGGTGCCCTCGGAGTGTGGTGTCAGGAAAATAACCTCACACTCAATGTCAACAAAACAAAGGAGATGATTGTGGACTTCAGGAAACAGCAGAGGGAGCAGCCCCCTATCCACATCGACGGGACAGTAGTGGAGAGGGTTGTAAGTTTCTCGGCGTACACATCACGGACAAACTGAAATGGTCCACCCACACAGACAGCGTGGTGAAGAAGGCGCAGCAGCGCCTCTTCAACCTCGGGGGGCTGAAGAAATTTGGCTTGTCACCAAAAACACTCACAAACCTTTACAGATGCACAATTGAGAGCATCCTGTCGGGCTGCATCGCCGCCTGGTACCGCAACTGTTCCGCCCACAACCGTAAGGCTCTCCAGAGGGTAGTGAGGTCTGCACAACGCATCACCGGGGGCAAACTACCTGCCCTCCAGGACACCTACACCACCCAATGTCACAGAAAGGCCATAAAGATCATCAAGGACAACAACCACCCGAGCCACTGCCTGTTCGCCCCGCTATCATCCAGAAGGCAAGGTCAGTACAGGTGCATCAAAGCTGGGACTGAGAGACTGAAAAACAGCTTCTATCTCAAGGCCATCAGACTGTTAAACAGCCATCACTAACATTAAGTGGCTGCTGCCAACATACTGACTCAACTCTAACTATAGCCACCTTAATAATGGAAAATTGTATGTAATAAATGTATCACTAGCCCCTTTAAACAATGCCACTTTATATAATGTTTACATACCCTACATTACTCATCTCATATGTATATACTGTACTCTATACCATCTACTGTATCTTGCCTATGCCGTTCGGCCATCACTCATTCATATATTTTTATGTACATATTCTTATTCATTCCTTTACACTTGTGTAAATGTTATGTTATATCCACAACCCGGTGGTTGTTGTGAAATTGTTATGTTAGATTAGTTGTTAGATAATACTGCATGGTCGGAACTAGAAGCACAAGCATTTCGCTACACTCGCATTAACATCTGCTAACCATGTGTATGTGACAAATCAAATTTGATTTGATTAGGTGATAGTTACATAATTTGGTGGTACAGTTTTAGGAATAACTCTCATCGTGTTTTTTAATTCAGAAGTTTTCCATTTTATTTGTATAGAGGTAGCAACAGGCTCAGTGAGCATTGGCTGACACTGGCCCAGCATTAAGCTCACTGGCTGGCATTTACATAAATAGTAACATCTACAGACCAGTCTGTTGCCACGGCAACACCAGGTGATTCTCCGCGGCAACCGCCTTCCACACTGCAGCTTTGTCATGATCCTCCCCACCCTTGAATTAAGGCCCCGACACTCTTCTCCGCATTGATCCTAGTTTGACAGGAGTAACAGAAATTCTATTTGGACAACACACACATATCCACACAAACACACACACACACACAAAGACACACAAACACATGCCCACAGCACATTCATTAACACAACATACAGAATCCTCACATTAATACATACATTTAAAAAAATACATGGCTATGCCATTGAAGCACGACACTTGTACCTCACACACCTTTGCAAAGCTCCTACACACATACGCACACAAGCACACACACACACACACACACACACACACACACACACACACACACACACACACACACACACACACACACACACACACACACACACACACACACACACACACACACACACACACACACACACACACACACACACACACACACACACACACACACACACACACAGGAAACCTTGGTGGTGGCTCTGCAGATTGTCCTATGATAGATAGGACAATCTATGATAGATAGTACTGTATCAGTGAGCTCCTCGATAAACACTTCCCTTCTAGCAGTGTTCCTGGAGTTGGGTACACATCCATGTCTGTTTGTGTGTGAGAGTCTAGGCCTAATATCCATGTCCAGAAAGGCTAATGGAATCGGGGAACGGTAGGGAGAGTATAGTATTGTCACTGCTAATAGACTTAGGAGTTTATCATGCTTTTCATCGCCGGAGAAGAACGAAAAACATCACAGCCACAAACACACATTAAAGTCAAATTAGATAAGCGCCTCTGTGTCTGTTGTCACTGCTTTACTGCCGGTAGCAGAGGAAAATACGCTTTTATATGACCTATTAAAGCACACAGGAACTGTTTTTTCTGTTCTGGAGATGTTACCTTGTCAACAATTTCCCAAGCTAGGCCTATGATTACAGGCAAGTTTGGATGAGCTCTTGTTTCCTGGAAACGATCCATGGCAACGGCCACCCCATAATCCTCCAAAAAAACATGGCCTCTCTTGTGTTTTGTTGTTGTTGTTTGGTTTTGTCTGTTTGACGCCAAAGCAACGAATTAAGGCCAATTTGTTGATATTTATGGATGTTTCCACTCTCAATACCCGATGCTTCCCAATTGCCACGGCCTATTTTCTCTGTGATTCTCTGACATTAAAGCCAACCGCGTCGACTGCCCCATGCCATTTCATATGCATATATTAGCCTTTACGTGATTGATTGAATTCTTTCATTATTTGTGGTTAATCTTCTAAAACTGCCCGCAGGTTGGCTGGATCGGAATTACTCGGCGGAGTATAGCTAATTACCTTACATTAGCATATGCAAATGAGCGATGTTATCTTGTGTACAAAATGTTGCTTGTGGTAAACACTGAGCTAATGACTTTAGCTGTTTAAATGGTACTAATTGCATATTGTTTAATGAGATGCGCCTTTTTTTAATATCTTCAATATCACAGGAAGGATGGGGGTGGTGGGCATTTATATAGTTCCATCTTGGTTGTTGTTTAGCCTTTATGGTCAAACAGCCTCCGTCTTTGTTGAGGAGGACAAAAGATGTGTTCTGGACTTGAAACAAGGACCTGGGATTGCATCCTAAATGGCACCCTATTCCCTGTATAGTGCACTACTTTTGACCAGAGCCCTGGGATTCCCCATGTAACCTGATCAAAACAAGTGCACTAAATGGGGAATTGGGTGCCATTGTGCTGGATAATGTCAAGTCATAAAGGTTATTTTACCGATCTCTCTTTCCACTGTCATTCATCTTAACTATACACCATCCAGTGTGTCTGTCTCCTCTGTCATTCATCTTAACTATACACCATCCAGTGTGTCTGTCTCCTCTGTCATTTATCTTAACTATATACCATCCAGTGTGTCTGTCTGTCTCCTCTGTCATTCATCTTAACTATACACCATCCAGTGTGTCTGTCTCCTCTGTCATTCATCTTAACTATACACCATCCAGTGTGTCTGTCTCCTCTGTCATTTATCTTAACTATACACCATCCAGTGTGTCTGTCTCCTCTGTCATTCATCTTAACTATACACCATCCAGTGTGTCTGTCTCCTCTGTCATTCATCTTAACTATATACCATCCAGTGTGTCTGTCTCCTCTGCCATTCATCTTAACTATATACCATCCAGTGTGTCTGTCTCCACTGTCATTCATCTTAACTATAGACCATCCAGTGTGTCTGTCTCCTCTGTCATTCATCTGAACTATAGACCATCCAGTGTGTCTGTCTCCTCTGTCATTCATCTGAACTATAGACCATCCAGTGTGTCTGTCTCCACTGTTATTCATCTTAACTATAGACCATCCAGTGTGTCTGTCTCCTCTGTCATTCATCTTAACTATAGACCATCCAGTGTGTCTGTCTCCTCTGTCATTCATCTTAACTATAGACCATCCAGTGTGTCTGTCTCCTCTGTCATTCATCTTAACTATAGACCATCCAGTGTGTCTGTCTCCTCTGTCATTCATCTTAACTATAGACCATCCAGTGTGTCTGTCTCCTCTGTCATTCATCTTAACTATATACCATCCAGTGTGTCTGTCTCCTCTGTCATTCATCTTAACTATAGACCATCCAGAGTCAGTCTCCACTGTCATTCATCTTAACTATAGACCATCCAGTGTGTCTGTCTCCTCTGTCATTCATCTTAACTATATACCATCCAGTGTCTGTCTCCTCTGTCATTCATCTTAACTATATACCATCCAGTGTGTCTGTCTCCTCTGTCATTCATCTTAACTATACACCATCCAGTGTCTGTCTCCTCTGTCATTCATCTTAACTATAGACCATCCAGTGTGTCTGTCTCCTCTGTCATTCATCTTAACTATATACCATCCAGTGTGTCTGTCTCCTCTGTCATTCATCTTAACTATATACCATCCAGTGTGTCTGTCTCCTCTGTCATTCATCTTAACTATAGACCATCCAGTGTGTCTGTCTCCTCTGTCATTCATCTTAACTATATACCATCCAGTGTGTCTGTCTCCTCTGTCATTCATCTTAACTATAGACCATCCAGTGTGTCTGTCTCCTCTGTCATTCATCTTAACTATACACCATCCAGTGTCTGTCTCCTCTGTCATTCATCTTAACTATACACCATCCAGTGTGTCTGTCTCCTCTGTCATTCATCTTAACTATATACCATCCAGTGTGTCTGTCTCCTCTGTCATTCATCTTAACTATAGACCATCCAGTGTGTCTGTCTCCTCTGTCATTCATCTTAACTATACACCATCCAGTGTGTCTGTCTCCTCTGTCATTCATCTTAACTATAGACCATCCAGTGTGTCTGTCTCCTCTGTCATTCATCTTAACTATATACCATCCAGTGTGTCTGTCTCCTCTGTCATTCATCTTAACTATAGACCATCCAGTGTGTCTGTCTCCTCTGTCATTCATCTTAACTATACACCATCCAGTGTGTCTGTCTCCTCTGTCATTCATCTTAACTATACACCATCCAGTGTGTCTGTCTCCTCTGTCATTCATCTTAACTATATACCATCCAGTGTGTCTGTCTCCTCTGTCATTCATCTTAACTATAGACCATCCAGTGTGTCTGTCTCCTCTGTCATTCATCTTAACTATACACCATCCAGTGTGTCTGTCTCCTCTGTCATTCATCTTAACTATACACCATCCAGTGTCTGTCTCCTCTGTCATTCATCTTAACTATAGACCATCCAGTGTGTCTGTCTCCTCTGTCATTCATCTTAACTATATACCATCCAGTGTGTCTGTCTCCTCTGTCATTCATCTTAACTATAGACCATCCAGTGTGTCTGTCTCCTCTGTCATTCATCTTAACTATACACCATCCAGTGTGTCTGTCTCCTCTGTCATTCATCTTAACTATACACCATCCAGTGTGTCTGTCTCCTCTGTCATTCATCTTAACTATACACCATCCAGTGTGTCTGTCTCCTCTGTCATTCATCTTAACTATATACCATCCAGTGTGTCTGTCTCCTCTGTCATTCATCTTAACTATAGACCATCCAGTGTGTCTGTCTCCTCTGTCATTCATCTTAACTATAGACCATCCAGTGTGTCTGTCTCCTCTGTCATTCATCTTAACTATAGACCATCCAGTGTGTCTGTCTCCTCTGTCATTCATCTTAACTATAGACCATCCAGTGTCTGTCTCCACTGTCATTCATCTTAACTATATACCATCCAGTGTGTCTGTCTCCTCTGTCATTCATCTTAACTATAGACCATCCAGTGTGTCTGTCTCCTCTGTCATTCATCTGAACTATAGACCATCCAGTGTGTCTGTCTGTCTCCTCTGTCATTCATCTTAACTATAGACCATCCAGTGTGTCTGTCTCCTCTGTCATTCATCTTAACTATAGACCATCCAGTGTGTCTGTCTCCTCTGTCATTCATCTTAACTATAGACCATCCAGTGTGTCTGTCTCCTCTGTCATTCATCTTAACTATACACCATCCAGTGTGTCTGTCTCCTCTGTCATTCATCTTAACTATATACCATCCAGTGTGTCTGTCTCCTCTGTCATTCATCTTAACTATACACCATCCAGTGTGTCTGTCTCCACTGTCATTCATCTTAACTATATACCATCCAGTGTGTGATTCACTCCTCTCTGCTTATGAAACCTCCTCCAATAGGGCCACTATGTAATTCATAAAGGAATGGTTGGGCCATCAAGGCCACCTACGCAACACCTCTGTGCGCACACACACACACACACACACACACACACACACACACACACACACACACACACACACACACACACACACACACACACACACACACACACACACACACACACACACACACACACACACACACACACACACACACACACACACACACACACACACACACACACACACACACACACACACACACACACACACAGAAATGTAATTTCTGTCATAGTGGTGGTGACCTCCGTCAGTCCAAATGATGTCATAATGATGTTGAGAGAATGGTCTTACATGTTGTGGGTGTTTGCTTGTGTGCGTGTGCGCCTTTGTGCGTGCGCCTTTGTGTGTGTGTGTTTCCCATTGTGTGACTGTGTGTCTCTAAGTCATCCGGTGGACCTCTTACAGAAAAGATCCAATCTTTTCATCAGGGCATCGAGGACACTCACCTTATCTAGCGCTGTAGGGACCAGGCTGGAAGGAAACTCAACTGAGATCATTATTCTCTTACAGGTATTCATTCACATCCAGAAACATCCATGACAGTTATTCTAACTTGAGTAGAAGTCATTTCTCAATGAGGAATGGCAGCAAATTCACATGCAATATTGTGTGACTGAATACATAAGACCATGTTCTAAAGCAGAGTTTATAACAGTGGACTGTACTTGGAGGCCTGCTTTCAATAGGTTAAACTTGTCTTCCTTTATTGAAGTAATCAATGATCTATGATTGGATATGTAAATGGGTGGATTTCACTGCATTGCCTTCCCTCATCAAGTCAGATCAGTTACTACCTCAAAGAAGGATGGAAGGATTTCAAACTATTGTAACAGGGCCCTATAATGTACTATTATACCTGCAGAAACGTTGTGCTGTTTAACAAATGATCCTGGATCAGCTTGGTTTCACTTCTCTGACTAGTCAAGGCTAGACCTGGTATCAGCTGATCCCAATTCATTTGTTAAAATGGGCGGCAGTCTGCAGTTCACTGCTGCCCACCTGTTCTGAGTAACCAGGCGTGCCGGATATCTCCATGTCTGGAATGTTCAATGTTCCGGTCTGGAAGTTACCTACCTCCAGGGTAGTATCTGTCTTTCCTGCTGAAGGGCCTTCCTCCTCCCTGCCTCTTTTCTCACTTACCTTTCTTTCTCTCTCTCTCTCTCTCTCGCTATTTTGCTCGCTATAGCTCTTTCTCTCGCTCGCTCTTTTTCTCTCTCTCTCTCGCTATTTCGCTCGCTCGCTCTTTCTCTCTCTCTCTCTTTCTCTTTCTCTCTCGCTCTTTCTCTCTCTCTCGCTATTTCGCTCGCTCGCTCTTTCTCTCGCTCTCTTTCTCTCGCTCGCTCTTTCTCTCGCTCGCTCTTTCTCTCGCTCGCTCTTTCTCTCTCTCTCTCTTTCTCTCTCTCTCTCTCGCTTTCTCTCTCTCACTATTTCGCTCTTTCTCTCTCTCTTTCTCTCTCTCTTTCTCTCTCCCTCTCTCTCCCTCTCTCACTTCCTCTCGGTGGGTCTGACATGCTGACCAAACTGGCAACGCCAATGCGTCTGTGTGCATCCTCGCGCGCATGTTGATTTTGTCTAACCCCACAAGACACGCAGGTTAAAATTCCAAAATCAACCCTGAACCAACTATATTCATTTGGGTCAAAACACACATATATTTATGGACATTCAGCTAGCTTGCTGTTGCTAGCTAATTTGTCCAGGGAGATAAAAATTATTAATAATGTTTATTTTTTTATATATATATATATTTTTATTTTACCCCCTTTTTCTCCCCAATTTCGTGGTATCCAATTGTTAGTAGCTACTATCTAGTCTCATCGCTACAACTCCCGTACTGGCTCGGGAGAGACGAAGGTTGAAAGTCATGCATCCTCCGATACACAACCCAACCAAGCTGCACTGCTTCTTAACACAGCGTGCTTCCAACCCGGAAGCCAGTCGCACCAATGTGTCGGAGGAAACACCGTGCACCTGGCAACCTTGGTTAGTGCGCACTGCGCCCGGCCCGCCACAGGAGTCGCTGGTGCGCGATGAGACAAGGACATCCTTACCGGCCAAACCCTCCCTAACCCGGACGACGCTGGGCCAATTGTGCGTCGCCCCACGGACCTCCCGGTTACGGCCGGTTACGACAGAGCCTGGGCGCGAACCCAGAGTCTCTGGTGGCACAGCTGGCGCTGCAATACAGCACCCTTAACCACTGCGCCACCCGGGAGGCCTTGGGTTGTTCATTTACCTGAAATGCACAAGTTCCTTTATTTAGCTGGATCTTTGTAGAATTTTGACCTATTTTGAGTCACACAAAATCGTGTGTTCTCTACTCCGACAATTAATCCACAGATAAACATGGGAAACCTAGTTTCCTTTAAGGGGCATTACTTTAAGGGGCATTACCACCACCACCTGGACTGGAGTGTGGACCTCAGTTCATCTTTCAATCACCCACGTGGGTATACAGTATGCTGGTAAAGGGCGATGGGAGAGGTGCGATGGGAGAGGTGCGATGGGAGAGGTGCGACTTGCAGAGCATCAAGCGTATGAAATAGAACTAAGTTCTTATTGAATAACATTTTGCAACGCTCAAGAACCCACAAACTGGGGGTTCTTGATCATGTTCACCCAGAACCTCAGAGGTAGGCTAGAGAGGAGAGACAGAGAGAGTTAGGGAATATCATGTCATCCTGCAGGTAATGAATGCAGGTAATGAATGCGGCCGAGTTGTAGATTCCAGCAGCCTGAGGTGGAGAATGTCTTGTGGGGGCTATTCCAGGTGCTGGCTAGGGGACCTTTCTGTCCTCTTGTCATTTGGGTGGGTGGAGGGGGGAGACTTATTTTGGAGCACTCTGGAGAGGTATTTAATTGGCCTCCCTTGGAAATGGTTACCTCTCTCTCTGTGTGTGTGTGTGTGTCTTCTTGTCTTCTACCTCCTCTTCCGTGATTGTAGGGCCATGCTGTGTGGAACACAGACTGGACTGCTTTGTCCTCTGTGCTGGGAAAACTACCATCAGGCCTCCCGCGCTGTGCTGAAATATACTTCAGGAACACGGCATTAAATATGCATGAGGTGTGTTTGTATGAGTAGGGGAAAAATAGGGGAATGTGTGTTTGGTTCATGTGTGTGCACTGTGTTTGTGAGTGTGTGTGTGTGTGTATCAGAGAGGCTGGTGGGAGGATCTATAGGAGGACAGGCTCATTGTACTGGCTGGAATGGAATAAATGAAACCACATGAAACCACGTTTGACTGTGTTACATTTATTCTATTCCATTATAGTCTGTTCTTCTATAGCTCCTCCCACCATCCTCCTCTGGTGTGTATTGTGTTTGTGTGTGCTAAACTATAGGTGCTTGGATTGTGAGCTGTCTTGTGTGCTAAATAAACAAATTAAATAGCCAGTGTCATGGTGCTTAATAGCCATAAAAGCACAGTGACATAAGCCTCAATGCAGTCATATTCGTGCCTTCTCAGGGGTGTGGCTTTCAGTTAGTTATTTTTGGTAACCCAACCCGTGAGAGTGAATGTCACTCCAGGTCATCTATTCTGTTATATTTAACCCAGTGCACTGCTTGCTATGAATTATGTCTGATGGTTTTTGCATGTTTAGGTAAAATCCGTTTGGAACACTGACAAGTAAAGAGAATATAAAAAAATACAAAAATGTTGTTGTTGCTCAATCTGAGTGGGTGGTCCTGGCTTCCTAGTTGATGGGCCCATCCGTGCCTATGCCCCTGTTATGCCTGAGTGTTTATCTGGGAACTCTCTGATTTGAGGTGTTGAACAGCTGGTGGGCACGTTGTCTGCTTTCTCTCTCTCTCTCTCTCTCTCTCTCTCTCTCTCTCTCTCTCTCTCTCTCTCTCTCTGTGTTGTATTCGGCACAAATAATATTTGATTTGATTTGATATTAAGCAAATCAGATGGCAACATTTTATTTTAAAAAGATATGTGTTTTACGACTAGCCAGGGGCATACTCCAACACTCACAGTCCACCAGATTAGAGGGAGTAGGGATGACCAGGGATGTTCTCTTAATAAGTGCCTGAATTGGACCATTTTCCTGTCCTGCTAAGCATTCAAAATGTAACCAGTACTTTTGGGTGTCAGGAAAAAAGGATGGAGTAAAAATAACATTATTTTCTTTAGGAATGTAGTGAAGTAAAAGTTGTCAAAAATATAAATAGTAAAGTACAGATACCCAAAAAAACTACTTAATTAAGTCATACTTTTACTTAAGTACTTTACACCACTGGGTGAGTCCTACATGACTAGGCACATTGTGGTTCAATAAGGATGTGTTTTAGGTGACTTGATGTTCTCTAAGAAAATGGTCTGGCATTTTGAAAAACAAAAACCAGCAGACACTAGGCCCTCGATTTAATGAGTTTGACCCCCCGCCTGTACTACATTGTTGACTGATTAGCCAAGAATAGGGGAAATAACATTTTACAAACATAATCGGCACCAACGCTGTTTAATTTCAGGCTGCCTACACATTTACTGCCTTACCAAAGACATTGTGAAAAGTAACTGCCGCTACGATACTTATCCCTGTAATATGGTGAGTAATATGTTTTTGTTCAGCACTGTTTTGCAGACAGAAAGTGGTGTTCCAAGAGTACATCATCAATCACTAATTATAATGGGTATCAGATTGTCTGCTTGTATTTGTGAATTAAGGTTGTTACCAACATCGAGGGCCCACAGTCAGATATGCCAAGCCGCAGGATAGCCTGCCAAGGTGGCAGGCGAATCACATCTTCTCACATTTTCAGCCAACCTTACATAAATGATTAATGAGCTTTTACATCTCAGTATCTATGTGCTTTCACCCACCGCATTGCTGTCATAACATGGTCAGCCGAGATTCGTATTGAAAAAGGCTTTCGACTTGCTTACACAAATCTGACTTTAACCTGTCTAGGACTGGGGTTCCTCTAGCGTTAATCCAACCACAGTGTCCAATTTCAAAAGTTGCAAAAGTTTTTGGGCGAAAGCAGAGCATATCATTATGTTAGGTCAGCAACTAGTCACAGAAAGCATACAGCGGGAAAAAAAGCTGAAATATTGATAAAAATTAATCACTAACCTTTGATATTCTTCATCAGATGACACTCCCAGGACAACATGTTAAGTAATACATGTACAGTGGGGAGAACAAGTATTTGATTCACTGACGATTTTGCAGGTTTTCCTACTTACAAAGCATGTAGAGGTCTGTAATTATTATCATAGGTACACTTCAACTGTGAGAGACGGAATCTAAAACAAAAATCCAGAAAATAACATTGTATGATTTTTAAGTAATTCATTTGCATTTTATTGCATTACATAAGTATTTGATCACCTACCAACCAGTAAGAATTCCAGCTCTCACAGACCTGTTAGTTTCTTTAAGAAGCCCTCCTTGTTCTCCACTCATTACCTGTATTAACTGCACCTGTTTGAACTCGTTACCTGTATAAAAGACACCTGTCCACACACTCAATCAAACAGACTCCAACCTCTCCACAATGGCCAAGACCAGAGAGCTGTGTAGGGACATCGGGGATACAATTGTAGACCTGCACAAGGCTGGGATGGGCTACAGGACAATAGGCAAGCAGCTTGGTGAGAAGGCAACAACTGTTGGCGCAATTATTAGAAAATGGAAGAAGTTCAAGATGACGGTCAATCACCCTCGGTCTGGGGCTCCATGCAAGATCTCACCTCGTGGGGCATCAATGATCATGAGGAAGGTGAGGGATCAGCCCAGAACTACACGGCAGGATCTGGTTAATGACCTGAAGAGAGCTTGGACCGCATTCTCAAAAAAATGAATTAGTAACACACTACGCCGTCATGGATTAAAATCCTGCAGCGCACGCAAGGTCCCCTTGCTCAAGCCAGTGAATGTCCAGGCCCGTCTGAAGTTTGCCAATGACCATCTGGATGATCCAGAGGAGGAATGGGAGAAGGTCATTTGGTCTGATGAGACAAAAATAGAGCTTTTTGGTCTAAACTCCACTCGCCGTGTTTGGAGGAAGAAGAAGGATGAATACAACCCCAAGAACACCATCCCAACCGTGAAGCATGGAGCTGGAAACATCATTCTTTGGGGATGTTTTTCTGCAAAGGGGGCAGGACGACTGAAACGTATTGAGGGGAGGATGGATGGGGCCATGTATCGCGAGATCTTGGCCAACAACCTCCTTCCCTCAGTAAGAGCATTGAAGATGGGTCGTGGCTGGGTCTTCCAGCATGACAACGACCCGAAACACACATCCAGGGCAACTAAGGAGTGGCTCCGTAAGAAGCATCTCAAGGTCCGGGAGTGGCCTAGCCAGTCTCCAGACCTGAACCCAATAGAAAATCTTTGGAGGGAGCTGAAAGTCCGTATTGCCCAGCGACAGCCCCGAAACCTGAAGATTCTGGATAAGGTCTGTATGGAGGAGTGGGCCAAAATCCCTGCTGCAGTGTGTGCAAACCTGGTCAAGAACTACAGGAAACGTATGATCTCTGTAATTGCAAACAAAGGTTTCTGTACCAAATATTAAGTTCTGCTTTTTTGATGTGTCAAATAAATAAGTAACTTAAAAATCATACAATGTGATGTTCTGGATTTTTGTTTTAGATTCCGTCTCTCACAGTTGATGTGTACCTATGATACAAATTACAGACCTCTACATGCTTTGTAAGTAGGAAAACCTGTCAAATTGGCAGTGTTCTCCCCACTCTATGTTTTGTTCGATCAAGTTCATATTTATATCCAAAATCCTCAGTTTACATTTGGCTTTGCCTCCAAAATATCCTGTGAATTTGCACAGAGCCACATCAAATCACAGAAATACTCATAATAAACATTAATAAAAGATACAAGTGTTAGTCACAGATTTAAAGATGTACTTCTCCTTAATGCAACCGCTGTGTCAGATTTCAAAAAAACTTTACGGAAAAAGCAAACGATGCAATAATCTGAGTACGTCGCTCAGAGGACATACACAACCCAAGAATATATCCGCCATGTTGGAGTGAACATAAGTCAGAAATAGCATTATAAATGTTCACTTACCTTTGATGATCTTCGTCAGAATGCACTCCCAGGAATCCCAGTTCCAAAATAAATGTTTGATTTGTTCCATAAAGTCCATATTATATTACTGTAGAAACAAATGTCGTAGAAACAAATCAAACGATGTATAGAATCAATCTTTAGAATGTTTTTATCATAAATGTTCAATAATGTCCCAACCGGAGAATTCATTTGTCTGTAGAAAAGCAATGGAACGAGAGGTAACTTTCTCATGACCGTGCGCCACGAGACCGAGGCTGCTGGCAGACCTCTGACTCAATCCCCTCTCATTCGGCCCCTTCACAGTAGAAGCCTGAAACAACAATCTAAAGACTTTTGACATCTAGTGGAAGCCTTAGGAAGTGCAATATGACCCATATCCCACTGTATTTTCAATAGAAAACCTACAAACCTCAGATTTCCCACTTCCTGGTTGGATTTTTTCTCATGTTTTTGCCTGCCATAGTTCTAACAGAGTTCTGTTATACTCACAGACATCATTCAAACAGTTTTAGAAACTTCAGAGTGTTTTCTATCCAATACTAATAATAATATGCATATATTAGCATCTGGGACTGAGAAGGAGGCAGTTTACTCTGGGCAGGCTATTCATCCAAACGTGAAAATGCTGCCCCCTATCTATAAGAAGTTAACAGTACTGGCTCTTGAAAACCTTGTTTAGTTCGATCTTTCCTTAGAACGACCTTTGAAATGTCTTACAGGGCGGAACCCACAGAGATTGTTTTCCTGGGAAAGGGCTGTCGTCAGCCGGTGTCCACACCGACCATTCAGCCCCTAGGAACGAAAGTAATTGCCATGGTTACTCTGAAAAAGCGAATGCAATTCCACCCTTTTGTTCCTGTGTCTGTGTAATCACTGTCGGAAAGATGTTTTGACATGATCCTCCCTCTCTCTGGGCTCTCCTTCATCTTTAAAATCCTTATTAACATTTTGGGGATTCGTGTCACATCTACACTTGCTACTGTACTTCGCTGCTTAGCTGTTGTAAAAAGAAGAAATCCCTGCAGACTATATTTAGAAAGACATCTTTGTGAAGACCGGTCAGTTCAGCTACTCTACATGGCACAGTGTGACTACTGTGGCCAGTCAGTATTCAACCTTGGTGGATGCTTCAAGGTTGTGTGCTCCTCTCCTCTCAAAGAAGGGAGCATGCCTCTTTCTTTGTCCACCTAATGTATTCTTCCTTTGTGCTTTCCTATAGTCACTCTTTGTCTACCTGTTCTCTCTGTGCACCTATATGTTCTCTGCTTTGTGGGGACAATAGCTATTTTGCCCATTCAAGGACAATCCTCTTCACATCACAATCGCTCATGTGAGGAGTGGGGGATGCTCAATGATGTGGACTGTAAATGACCCTGAACCTGATGGATCCTGTTCTTGTGAGATGTCTTCTGGGTCACGTGACCATTTGACATGTGCTGTTACCATGGCAAATAGAAGACTTTCCCTGGACAAGCTAAAAGGGCAAATGGCAGGAGGCAGGCGTATCCATTATCGGTTGAGACATCATCTGGCCAGTGATTGAGTGGACGGAAGGGAGGTAAAACAAGGAAGGAGATGTCGGTGAGAGCATCTGTGATTGGGTAAGATCTGGCTGAGCTGATTCCCGGTTGGCTGAGAGCAGCTGCGATTGGGTAAGAGCTTGCAGAGCTGATTCCTGGTTGGCTGAGCATGAGGTTTGGATCCCAGACACTGCGTTTTCATCCGCTCCCTCTAATTAGCTGCTCGCCTAAGAGAGTCGAGAGAAAAGCCAGCCAACCCCATTAGCCAAGCAAACTGTCCCTGAAGTCCCAGCCCTGGCCTTCAGATAAACACACACACAAAACACACACACACGCATGCACACACACAACAATAAGAATGACAGATTTTGTTTAACCAACACTGCAGACCCCTTGAGTGATGTGTCGACAGTGAAATTGGTGGGTTTGTTCTGGGTCTAAGAATTGCTAAAATGGCAGCCTCTGTCTTACCCTCCTTCCCATTCTGCTCGGGTGGAAAACAAGTCATCCGCCACTGCTGACACCCCCCCCCCCCATCAGCTGTCCAATTAATGCCCATGCTCCTTTTTAATCAGGCGCCTGTGCAGACGCCTCAGTCCGACAATGCCTGGGCCCCCAGCTTTCAGAGGTTCTTTGTGGAGCTCAAAAATGATTTTCTCCAGAATGAAGTGGATTCACATTCTGCCAGATGATTACCACTCCACACAGACATTCTGGAAAGGAGCCCAGAGGTAATGTTAACTTCAATGGCGAGCACAAAGTGTGTTTTCTGATGCGCACAATAAGCAGATTGTAATTAGGGAACTGTGTCTGAAATCACAGGCTACTCTAAAGAGGCTCGGAGAGGTTGGCAGTGTGAATTACTGTGCAGTATGAATGTCTGCACATGGTGACATAATGCATACATGTTACAAAGGCATGTCAAGATAAAAATGGGCCCGCTCAGAGATAGCTGTTGTAGTTCAAATGGGAGGCATGAGATAACTAGAGCTCTTTGAGGGGCGACAATAGATAGCCACAGATGTTCAAAAGGCGACAAAAGAGAGCCGCTAAATACAAGTGGCAGTTCGATTCGATAAAGAGACCCATCTGCCCATTACTGTGTCAACAGATGAGGTCTGTTTGCAGAGAGAGGGAGGGAGTTTGAGAAAAGGTAGAGGGATAGAAAGACAGAGGGACAGAAAGTAGTGTTAGAGAGAGAGACAAGAGGAGGAGACATAGCTCTCTAGACAGCACAGTCAAGAGATAAGGGGAGCCATTTTGTTGTGGCTGATGCTGCGAACTGGTTCATGCATCGGCACTTCTGACAAGTGACTGTCGCTCTGCAGAGTCTCTTATCGGGCCAAGGCCTGCCAGAGGAGACCCTCCACATCCCTGCGATGCCCCGGCAAAACACGCATAAATTCATTTTTCGGCATTAATGGAACAGAGCAGAGATAGGGGTGTCACTGCACCTCCCCCCTCCCCCGCCCCTTCCAACTCAACACCCTCTTCCCCCTTCTCTCCACTGGGGACTCGGATGTGTATTCTCATTCGTGACATGCATGGTTTATGAACTGGCATCAATTTATGTTAATTGCCTCCACAGACTTTGTCCGACCAGGTGTGATGTACGCTGGCACTGCTATCTGTTCCCTTATCTCTATTCCCTGGGCTTCTGCTAGCAGAGATCAGCAGTCCCGTCACGGCGCTGACGGAGGCTATCCTGATGAGAGCAGATGTCATTTAATGTGATCTCTAGGAGGGGAACTATGGACTGACCAATGGTAATGGAGGCTAGAGGGAATTTGATTTATTTTGGAATACATTGTGCACGTTGTAACTCATGGCTAAATTGTTTTTGACGGGATGCGGGAACTGAGGGGGACTGACTGGAAGTTGACAGTTTGTAGTTGTTTTTTTGTGGTTACATTATTGTCTACCTCTCAAAGGTCTGGACACAACAATAGCCTTGTTGTTTACAAAATCCTTGTTTGTTTACAACTGCTTATCCAGGTATACTGGCCTGAACTTACCAACTACAAAGCACTCTTAACTGTTCATGACTTTCTCAAAGTCATGAACTGGGGCGGCAGGGTAGCCTGGTGGTTAGAGCGTTAGACTAGTAACCGGATGGTTGCAAGTTCAAACCCCCAAGCTGACAAGGTACAAATCTGTCGTTCTGCCCCCGAACAGGCAGTTAACCCACTGTTCCTAGGCCGACATTGAAAATAAGAATTTGTTCTTAACTGACTTGCCTGGTTAAATAAAGGTTCAAAAACTGTTTTTTAAACTCCTCAAACACCCTCTGTGAATATTCAAGTAGGCGTTCTGTCATCAATTGTCATTTTCACAAGATCTCGAGTTGCAAAGAAAAAGCCATATCTCAGACAGGTCAATAAAAATAAAATATTAAAATGGGCAAAAGAACACAGAGACTGGACAGAGGAACTCTGCATCCCGGAGTCGCCTCTTCACTGTTGACATTGAGACTGATGTTTTGAGGGTACTATTTAATAAACCTGCCAGTTGAGGACTTGTGAGGCATCTGTTTCTCAAACTAGACACTATAATGTAATTGTCCTCTTGCTCAGTTGTGCACCAGGGCCTCCCACTCCTCTTTCTATTCTGGTTAGCGCCAGTTTGCATTGTTCTGTGAAGGGAGTAGTACACAGCGTTGTACGAGATCTTCAGATTCTTGGCAATTTCTCACATGGAATAGCCTTCATTTCTCAGAACAAAAATAGACAGACGAGTTTCAGAATAATTGTTCTTTGTTTGTGGCCATTTTGAGACACAAATGCTGATGCTCCCGACACTCAACTATTCTGAAGAAGGCTTCTTTAATCAGAACAACAGTTTTCAGCTAACATAATTGCAAAACGGTTTGATAATGATCAATTAGCTTTTTAAGATTGTAAACTTGGATTAGCCAACACAACGTGCCAATGGAACACAAGAGTGATGTTTGCTGATAATGGGTCTCTGTACGCCTATGTAGATATTCCATAAAAACATCAGAGGTTTCCAGCTACAATAGCTTGTTAGCTCTGGCCTCCCAGCTGCCTGAATCGCAATGTCTCCAGCCAGCTCAACCGCTCACTGGACCACTGTTGATCACCAGCTACACATGCCTCTCCCTAATATCAAAATGCCTTGTCCATTACTGTCCTGGTTAGGGATTATTGTCTTATTTCATCGTAGAGCATCTAGCCCTGCTCAATATGCCTTAACCTACCATTTAATTCCACCTCCCGCATATGCGTTGACATCACCTGGTTTAAACGTCTCTAGAGACAATATCTCGCTCATGATTACTCAATGCCTAGGTTTACCTCCAATGTACTCACATCCTACCATACCTCTGTCAGTACATTATGCCTTAAATCTATTTTATCGCGCCCAGAAACATGCTCCTTTTACGCTCTGCTCTGAATGCACTAAACGACCAGTCCTGGTAGCCTTTAGCCGAACCCTCATCCTACTCTTCCTCTGTTCCTCTAGTGATTTAGAGATTAATCCAGGCCCTGCAGTGCCTAGCTCCACTCCTACTCCCCAGGTGCTCTCATGTGATGACTTCTTTAACCGTAAAAGCCTTGGTTTCATGGATGTCAACATTAGAAACCTCCTCCCTAAGTTTGTTTTATTCACTGCTTTAGCACACTCTGCCATCCCGGATGTCCTAGGCCGTGTCTGAATCCTGGCTTAGGAAGTCCACCAAAAACCCTGAAATTTCCATCCCTAACTATAACATTTTCTGACAAGATAGAACTGCCAAAGGGGGCAGTGTTGCAATCTACTGCAGAGTTAGCCTGCAGAGTTCTGTCTTACTATCCAGGTCTGTACCCAAACAATTCGAACTTCTACTTTTAAAAATCCATCTTTCCAGAAACAAGTCTCTCACTATTGCTGCTTGCTCTAGACCACCCTCTGCCCCCAGCTGTGCCCTAGACACCATATGTGAATTGATTGCCCACCATCTATCTTCAGAGCTCGTGCTGCTTGGTGACCTAAACTCTGACATACTTAACCCTCCGGCCATCCTACGATCTAAGCTTGATGCCCTCAATCTCACACAAATTATCAATGAACCTACCAGGTACCACCACAAATCTGAAAACACAAGCACCCTCATAGATATCATCGTAACCAACTTGCCCTCCAAATACACCTCTGCTGTTTTCAACCAAGATCTCAGTTATCACTGCCTCATTGCCTGCATCCGTAGTGGCTCTGCGGTCAAAAGACCACCCCTCATCACTGTCAAACGCTCCCTAAAACACTTAATTGAGCAGGCCTTTCTAATCGACCTGGCCCGGGTATCCTGGAAGGATATTGACCTCATCCCGTCAGTAGAGGATGCCTGGTTATTCTTCAAAAGTGCCTTCCTCACCATCTTAAATAAGCATGCCCCATTCAAAAAATGTAGAACCAGGAACAGATATAGCCGTTGGTTCTCTCCAGACCCGACTGCCCTTAACCAAACATCCTGTGGCGTTCTGCATTAGCATCGAACCCCTACCCCCGTGATATGCAACTTTTCAGGGAAGTTAGGAACAAATATACACAGGCAGTTAGGAAAGCTAAGGCTAGCTTTTTCAAGCAGAAATTGTAATCCTGTAGCACAAACTCAAAAAGGTTCTGGGATACTGTAAAGTCCATGGAGAATAAGAGCACCTCCTCTCAGCTGCCCACTGCACTGAGGCTAGGAAATACTGTTACCACTGATACATCTACTATAATTGAGAATTTCAATAAGCATTTTTCTAAGGCTGGCCATGCTTTCCACCTGGCTACACCTACCCCGGCCAACAGCCCTGCGCTCCCCACAGCAATTCGCCCAAATCTCCCCCACTTCCCCTTCACCCTAATCCAGACAGCTGATGTTCTGAAAGAGCTGCAATATCTGGACCCCTACAAATCAGCCAGGCTAGACAATCTGGACCCTCTCTTTCTAAAATGATCTGCCAAAATTTTTGCAACCCCTATTACCAGCCTGTTCAACCTCTCTTGTGTATCGTCTGAGATTCCCATAGATTGGAAAGCTGCCGCGGTCATCCCCCTCTTCAAAGGGGGAGACACTCTAGACCCGAAATGCTACAGACCTATATCTATTCTACCCTGCCTTTCTAAGGTCTTCGAAAGCCAAGTTAACAAACAGATTACCGACCATTTCGAATCACACCGTACCTTCTCTGCTATGCAATCTGGTTTCAGAGCTGGTCATGGGTGCACACTCAAGGTCCTAAACGATATCATAACCGCCATCGATAAGAGACATTACTGTGCAGCCGATTTCATTGACCTGGCTAAGGCTTTTGACTCCGTCAATCACAACATTCTTATTGGCAGACTCAACAGCCTTGGTTTCTCAAATGACTGCCCCGCCTGTTTCACCAACTACTCCTCTGATAGAATTCAGTATTTCAAATTGGAGGGCCTGTTGTCCGGGCCACTGGTAGTCTCTATGGGGTGCCACAGGGTTCAATTCTCGGGCCGACTATCTTCTCTGTATACATCAATGATGTCGCTCTTGCTGCTGGTGATTCTTTGATCCACTTCTATGCAGACGACACCATTCTGTATACTTCCGGCCCTTCTTTGGACATTGTGTTAACTAACCTCCAGATGAGCTTCAATGCCATACAACTCTCCTTCCGTGGCCTCCAACTGCTCTTAAATGCAAGTAAAACTAAATGCATGCACTTCAACCAATCGCTGCCCGCACCTGCCCGCCCATCCAGCATCACTACTCTGGATGATTCTGACTTAGAATATGTGGACAAATACAAATACCTAGATGTCTGGTTAGACTGTAAACTCTCCTTCCAGACTCACATTAAACATCTCCAATCCAAAATTAAATCTAGAATCTGCTTCCTATTTCGCATCAAAGCATCCTTCAATCATGCTGCCAAACATACCCTTGTAAAACTGACCATCCTACCGATCCTCGACTTCGGCGATGTCATTTACAAAATAGCCTCCAACACTCTACTCAACAAACTGGATGCAGTCTATCACAGTGCCATCCATTTTGTCACCAAAGACCCATATACTACCCACCACTGCGACCTGTACGCTCTCGTTGGCTGTCCCTTGCTTCATACTCACTGGCTCCAGGTCATCTACAAGTCTCTGCTAGGTAGCCCCGCCTGATTTCAGCTCACTGGTTGCCATAGCAGCACCCACCCGTAGCACGCGCTCCAGCAGGTATATCTCCCTGGTCACCCCCGAAGCCAATTATTCTTTTGACTGCCTCTCCTTCGAGTTCTCTGCTGCCAATGACTGGAACAAACTGTAAATATCACTAAAGCTGTAGACTCTTACCTGCCTCACTAGCTTTAAGCACCAGCTGTCAGAGCAGCTCACAGATCACTGCACCTGTACATAGCTCATCTGTAAATTAGCCCATCCAATCTACCTCCTCCCCATACTGTATTTATTTATTTATTTATTTATCTTGCTCCTTTGCACCCCAGTATCTCTACTTGCAGATACATATTCTGCACATTCTACCATTCCAGTGTTTAATTGCTATATTGCAATTACTTCGCCACCATGGCCTATCTATTGTCTTACCTCTCTTATCCAACCTCATTTGCACATGCTGTATGTAGATTTTTCTACTGTATTATTGATTGTACGTTTGTTTATTCCATGTGTAACTCTGTGTTGTTGTATGTGTTGAACTGCTTTGCTTTGTCTTGGCCAGGTCGCATTTGCAAATGAGAACTTGTTCTCAACTAGCTTACCTGGTTAAATAAAGGTGAAATAAATAAATAAAATATTTACAACATTAACAATGTATACACTGTATTTCTGATCAATTTGTTGTTATTTTAATGGGCATTTTTCAATTTTCTTTCAAAAACAAGGACATTTCTAAGTGACCCCAAACTTTTGAACCGTAGTGTATGTATATATATATAACATGACAGCTTAATAAATATCATGTGAATACATAACATGACAGCAACATGGCATCGGCGCAGAGGAAGGCTCCGGCCTAGGAGCGGGACTAGACGCCGTGTCTGGACTGGACACCGGCTCAGAGGAGGCCTCCTGACATGGAGCTGGACTGGACGCTGTGCTTGGACTGGACATCGGCGCAGAGGAAGAAACCTGGAGCGGGACTGGATGCCTTGCCTGGAAGCTCCGGACCGTCGACCGTCGCTGGAGGTTCCGGACCGTCGACCGTCGTTGGAGGTTCCGGACCGTCGACCGTCGTTGGAGGTTTCGGACCGTCGACCGTCGTTGGAGGTTCCGGACCGTCGACCGTCGTTGGAGGTTCTGGACCGTCGACCGTCGTTGGAGGTTCCGGACCGTCGACCGTCGTTGGAGGTTCCGGACCGTCGACCGTCGTTGGAGGTTCCGGACCGTCGACCGTCGTTGGAGGATCCGGACCGTCGACCGTCGTTGGAGGTTCCGGACCGTCGACCGTCGTTGGAGGTTCCGGACCGTCGACCGTCGTTGGAGGTTCTGGACCGTCGACCGTCGCAGGAGGTTCCGGACCGTCGCAGGAGGTTCCGGACCGTCGCAGGAGGTTCCGGACCGTCGACCGTCGCAGGAGGTTCCGGACCGTCGCAGGAGGTTCCGTACCGTCGTCCGTCGCATGAGGTTCCGGACCGTGGACTGTCGCAGGAGGTTCCGGACTGTGGATCGTCGTAGGAGGTTCCGGACTGTGGACCTACGTAGGAGGTTCCGGACTGTGGACCGTCGCCGGAAGCTCTGGCCTGGAAATCGTCGCCGGAAGCTCTGGACTGAAAACCGTCGCCGGAAGCTCTGGACTGGAAACCGTCGCCGGAAGCTCTGGACTGGGAACCGTCGCCGGAAGCTCTGGACTGGGAACAGTCGCCGGAAGCTCTGGACTGGTAACAGTCGCCGGAAGCTCTGGACTGGGAACCGTCGCCGGAAGCTCTGGACTGGGAACCATCGCCGGAAGCTCTGGACTGTGAACCGCCGCTTGAGGCTCTGGATTGTGAACCGTCGCTGGCGGCTCTGGACTGGGAACCCTCGCTGGCGGCTCTGGACTGGGAACCCTCGCTGGAGGCTCTGGACTGGGAACCCTCGCTGGCGGCTCTGAACTGTGAACCCTCGCTGGCGGCTCTGGACTGTGAACACTCGTTGGCGCCTCAGGACTGTGAATACGCTCTGGAGGCCTAATGCGTGGAGCCGCCGGTACAGGGGGCACCAGACTGGTGACACACACTTCAAGACACGTGTGTGGAACTGGCACAGGACGTACCGGACTAGGGAGGCGCACTGGAGGCCTGATTTGTGGAGCCGGCACAGGTGGTACCGGACTGATGACGCACACTTCAGGGCGAGTGCAAGGAGGATACACAGGACATACCGGACTGGGAAGGCGCACTGGAGGCCTAGTGCGTGGAGCTGCCACAGGACGTACTGGGCTGTGGAGGCATACTGGAGACCTGGTGCATATAGCTGGCATCAATTGTACTGGTTCAATGACACACTTTGCATGGCAAGTGCGAGGAGCTGCCACAGGACGTACTGGGCTGTGGAGGCATACTGGAGACCTGGTGCATATAGCTGGCATCAATTGTACTGGTTCAATGACACACTTTGCATGGCAAGTGCGAGGAGCTGGCACAGGACGTCCTGGGCTGTGAAGGCGCACTGGGGACCTGGTGCGTGGAGCCGGCACAGATTTTATCAGACTGATAGCACGCTCCTCAGGATGAGTACGTAGAGCTGACTCAGGTGGCATTAAACTGATAACACGCTCCTTAGGGCAAATGTTGTGAATCTTCCGCCAACTCAACAACTCTGTCTGTTCTCTCTCCTCCAATATGTCCATCCACTCACTGACGGCCTCTGACTCTCTCTGTTCACTCTCCTCCAGTTTCTCCCTCTTCTCCCAGGTTGGCTCTGGTTCACTCCTCGGCTCTGCTGACAACCCCTTGTGCCCCCCAACAAAATATTTTCAGGCAGTTTTTTGGGGCATTCTTTATGGCCACGAACCCCGGTGTCGTCGCTGTCCTCCCTTCTCCCATTGCATCCTCTGTGACTCCTGCCAAGGAAGGATCTCCTGTCCTTCCATTATTTCCTCCCAGGTCCAACTTATTTTCCCCATCGTAGAGCGCTTCTTGGTCCTTGGTTGGTGGGATATTCTGTCACGATCGTGAGGAGAGACGGACCAAGGCTCAGCGAATGTAGAGTTTCACATATGTCTTTTGAAGTGAAACTTAGCAAAACCAATAAATCAATAAACTAACAACAAAACGTGACTACGTGGTGCACATGCACAAAACACAAAACAATATCCGCCAAACACAGGCGGGAAAATGCTACCTAAATATGATCCCCAATTAGAGACAACGATTACAAGCAACCTCTAATTGGGAATCATACAAATCACCAACATAGAAAAATAAACTAGAACACCACATAGAAATAATAAACTAGAATACCCCCTAGTCACGCCCTGACCTACGACACCATAGAGAAATAAGGGCTCTCTATGGTCAGGGCATGACATCAATATATAACATGATAGCTCAATACATAACATGACAGCTCAATACATAACATGACAGTTCAATACATTACATGACAGCTCAATACATTATATGTCAGCTCTACACATGTCATGTCTATATTCAACAGCCAAGACTCCTATGCTTCAGCCGGCTTAAATGAGCTTGTAACACAACATTTTCTATCTTGAATTTTCTATATGTTGCTGCACCTAGCAGCAGTCTTGAGTCATGAGCACAGTAAAATTCCATGTGAACGTTGAGTCATGGTAATCGCCTCTAATGCACTCAGGACATGTGTTGGTAGTACTCTAATGACCATCAGGTTCTAATGGCCTGGTACTCAGGGCTCTATTGTCCTTCTAACCACTCTGACATCAATTCAAATGGAATCAAAAATCACATCAAACACTTATCATCAAAACAGTATCATGCTTTTAAAACTCACCTCACTGTGATGATCAATGTGAAGAAAGAAGTTCAAAAGCAGGTTGAAACTTAGTGTAAAACATGGCTGTTGTGGATGTTGTTTGAAAGCCTAACACAACGAAATGGACTATGCTTTCTAAGGTGATGATTCATTCAGAACAACCATATGCATATTAGAAGTTATGCATTGGCTTATGAGTCCAAGCCAGAAAAAAACCTGAATGAAAATAATGATTGTGCTGTTATACAATATATAGCCTACCGCATATTATGCATGGCAGAAAAACATAAAACTGATTTAAGATGTCTTGGTACATAATTGGTCTAGCCTTTGAGTGTGGACTGTAATTATTATGTGTACTGGATGGACTGGGTTACTTTGTTATGCTCCAAAATTTCATCCACGAGTCTGGGAGAGAATGTATAGCCCTAGGCAATGTTGTTGGTTCATTGAATGTGCAGGGCGGCTTACAATTATAGTGTAGTTGTATATAATTTTGAATAGCCTAGTAATAGGGAGTTGTTTTATATTTTCATAATTAATAGGTTGACACATTACCTTTAGCTGCTAAATATATAACCACCATGTGTTTCCATCTCCTCCTCTCTCTCCTTAATTCATTTCTCAAGTGCGCAGAGGGGCTGTAAACAGTTTAGTGAAATATGTTTCCTTGCAAAAACATGTTACTATCAATGTTTCTGAACAGATTTCACTTGATTTACCAAAATAAGCACTGGTTAGCTGCAGGAACAGGGTTGGGGAGCCCATGGCATACAGAGTACTGGTTAGCTGCAGGAACAGGGTTGGAGAACCCATGGCATACAGAGTACTGGTTAGCTGCAGGAACAGGGTTGGGGAGCCCATGGCATACAGAGTACTGGTTAGCTGCAGGAACAGGGTTGGAGAGCCCATGGCATACAGAGTACTGGTTAGCTGCAGGAACAGGGTTGGAGAGCCCATGGCATACAGAGTACTGGGTAGCTGCAGGAACAGGGTTGGAGAGCCCATGGCATACAGAGTACTGGGTAGCTGCAGGAACAGGGTTGGAGAGCCCATGGCATACAGAGTACTGGTTAGCTGCAGGAACAGGGTTGGGGAGCCCATGGCATACAGAGTACTGGTTAGCTGCAGGAACAGGGTTGGAGAGCCCATGGCATACAGAGTACTGGTTAGCTGCAGGAACAGGGTTGGAGAGCCCATGGCATACAGAGTACTGGTTAGCTGCAGGAACAGGGTTGGAGAGCCCATGGCATACAGAGTACTGGTTAGCTGCAGGAACAGGGTTGGGGAGCCCATGGCATACAGAGTACTGGTTAGCTGCAGGAACAGGGTTGGAGAGCCCATGGCATACAGAGTACTGGTTAGCTGCAGGAACAGGGTGGGGAGCCCATGGCATACAGAGTACTGGTTACTGGTGGCATACAGAGTACTGGGTAGCAGGAACAGGGTTGGAGAGCCCATGGCATACAGAGTACTGGTTAGCTGCAGGAACAGGGTTGGGGAGCCCATGGCATACAGAGTACTGGTTAGCTGCAGGAACAGGGTTGGGGAGCCCATGGCATACAGAGTACTGGTTAGCTGCAGGAACAGGGTTGGCGAGCCCATGGCATACAGAGTACTGGGTCGCTGCAGGAACAGGGTTGGAGAGCCCATGGCATACAGAGTACTGGGTAGCTGCAGGAACAGGGTTGGAGAGCCCATGGCATACAGAGTACTGGGTAGCTGCAGGAACAGGGTTGGAGAGCCCATGGCATACAGAGTACTGGTTAGCTGCAGGAACAGTGTTGGAGAGCCCATGGCATACAGAGTACTGGGTAGCTGCAGGAACAGGGTTGGAGAGCCCATGGCATACAGAGTACTGGGTAGCTGCAGGAACAGGGTTGGAGAGCCCATGGCATACAGAGTACTGGTTAGCTGCAGGAACAGGGTTGGAGAGTGTTATGTAAATATTCATAATATTAAGCATTACTAGCTGGCCAACGCTCTGGTTAAACCGGATGTCCTCAGATAACTCTGGGCCCAGTTTCCTCAGTCAAGTTTAGAGCCTATGTGGAATAACATAATTATCCTTGCACAAAACAGTTCAAGGGAAGGACACATGGCTGCCATCACTCAAAATATACTCCCCTGTAAACTACAAAGAACATCCTGCAACACTAACGAGCTTAGAGTGCCAAACTATCTCACTGACATTGATCCTTGCATGCACTCCTGCAAAGACAGGAAACACCTGAGCCTAAAGCAGACACTGCCAGGTCCCCCTATCTCACGCTTCCTTGACACACAAACATTTCATGAGCACGCACACTCACACTCCACCCCCCTCTGCTGTGCACCAATGGGGCTCCTGCTCTGGCTAGAGCAGGCCCGCCTCCAACTCTTCAGGACCAGTCAGAAGACCAACACGACGAGACTCCACCTACATTATTCTGTGTATACATTCTGCTGCGAACTCTGTCTAAAGCAGCCTAATTAGCTGACTCCTTACTGAGTCATATGCTTAGGTCTGTGCACGATTAACTGCAGGACAAGATATCTCTGCCTTTAAATAAACTGCCTTTTTGCTACACCTGATTCCACTCTGTCCAGCGTCGTTGTTTTGCACTCCCTCTCCAGTATGTAAACACCAACAAGAGCCCATGGCATACAGAGTACTGGTTAGCTGCAGGAACAGGGATGGAGAGCCCGTGGCATACAGAGTACTGGGTAGCTGCAGGAACCGGGTTGGAGATCCCATGGCTTACAGAGTACTGGTTAGCTGCAGGAACAGGGTTGGGGAGCCCATGGCATATGTAACGGATGTGAAACGGCTAGCTTAGTTAGCGGTGTGCGCTAAATAGCGTTTCAATCGGTTACGTCACTTGCTCTGAGACATTGAAGTAGTAGTTCCCCTTGCTCTGCAAGGGCCGTGGCTTTTGTGGAGCGATGGGTAACGATGCTTCGAGGGTGACTGTTGTCGTTGTGCGCAGAAGGTCCCTGGTTCGCGCCCGGGTATGGGCGAGGGGACGATTTAAAATTATACTGTTACACATACAGAGTACTGGGTAGCTGCGGGAACAGGTTTGGAGAGCCCATGGAATACAGAGTACTGAGTAGCTGCAGGAACAGGGTTGGAGAGCCCATGGAATACAGAGTACTGAGTAGCTGCAGGAACAGGGTTGGAGAGCCCATGGCATACAGAGTGCTGGGTAGCTGCAGCAACAGGGTTGGAGAGCCCATGGCATACAGAGTGCTGGGTAGCTGCAGGAACAGGGTTGGAGAGCCCATGGCATACATTGTACTGGGTAGCTGCAGGAACAGGGTTGGAGAGCCCATGGCATACAGAGTACTGGGTAGCTGCAGGAACAGGGTTGGAGAGCCCATGGCATACATTGTACTGGGTAGCTGCAGGAACAGGGTTGGAGAGCCCATGGCATACATTGTACTGGGTAGCTGCAGGAACAGGGTTGGAGAGCCCATGGCATACAGAGTACTGGGTAGCTGCAGGAACAGGGTTGGAGAGCCCATGGCATACATTGTACTGGGTAGCTGCAGGAACAGGGTTGGAGAGCCCATGGCATACAGAGTACTGGGTAGCTGCAGGAACAGGGTTGGAGAGCCCATGGCATACAGAGTACTGGTTGCAGCTGCCCAGGAACAGGGTTGGGGAACAGGGTTGGAGAGCCCATGGCATACATTGTACTGGGTAGCTGCAGGAACAGGGTTGGAGAGCCCATGGCATACATTGTACTGGGTAGCTGCAGGAACAGGGTTGGAGAGCCCATGGCATACATTGTACTGGGTAGCTGCAGGAACAGGGTTGGAGAGCCCATGGCATACATTGTACTGGGTAGCTGCAGGAACAGGGTTGGAGAGCCCATGGCATACAGAGTTTGGGCGGAATATCACCTGTTGTGCAATGAGAGCATGCTCCTCAAACAGTGGTGGTTGGTGCAGTTTAAGATGAGGGAGGGAGGACGATTTGTTTTTCATGAGCATGGCCTTATTTCTATTACAGGATATTGGATGACTGTCATTCATATTCCATTCACCCAGTTCAATATGTCGTGTCTTTACTATCATTAACTGATGACTGATAGTTTTTATCAAAGATTCTCTGTAAATAGATTAATCATGTAACTGTAATTACTAGGAAGTCAGAGCAAACGTCGTAAATTGTTGGTTATCTGCACGAACCCAGTCTTTACTACGAGTCATCCATACATCAATTGTCTTAAATCATTTATTTAATACTAACTAAGTAATTCACAGAAATGCATAAACAAACAAGGTAAATGTGGTTACATGAAATGATAGGAGAATGTGCCCTAGTGGGCTATTCTGAAGGGCCGAAAAAGGGCTGTCCCAGGATGTCTGACCCTAACTGGGCTCAGGGGCGGTCCTCTGATTTAGTTCAAATCAAAAGGGAATTGTATTTTTCTTCATTAAATAGTCCAAAATCATATTACACAATTATACAAACAGTATCATACTCACTCATTCATCTTATACAAAAATTAGATGTAAACCTCATATCTGAGGCTATTATATAAACAGCGTTATGGTAATGTAGCCACACCGTCTCCCATGAGCTTCCCCAAGTTGTGACAAACGGACCAGTTCGTATCTTATGCGTCTTATACTATGTGGCCATGTGGCAGGGTCTTCTCCGGAATTTACGACCTCTGACCACAGCAGCCTAGTTGAAGGAGGCAAGGGGGAGGCAGGGAAAGAGGGACGGGGTTGCTATACCCAAAGAGGCCAACGTCCTGACAAATATAACATCAATGATTTTAGGCTACTACATGATACTTGAATTTTCCCTATACTCGTCATGATGTTGCTACAACCTAGCCTATGAATGAAAATGTACAAAGTAGGTACACAGGTTGAGATAAAAATTTGAGGTGACAGACAGTGACACATGGACAGATATCGCCTTACACACTCTTGCCTTTATCTAGCTGATCTAGGGTGTAATCTTTAGTCCAGATGCAACAGATGCAAACGAGAGTTTCTATTGGACTATTGGAGTTTCTATTGGTATGTTTATCCCCGTTTTGTTCTGTTTGCTTCCCTTTCAGAAACGGCGGAATACACCCCTGATCACACATAAACACAGTTCACTTTCATAGCAGCTACGTTGTATTCCTTATCATGTCTATGTGCTCTCCTCCTCCCACCTTTTCCCTTTGCGTGTGGACTTCAATGCACAACACATCAGCTGTACCACACAAAAAAACCTTTCCAAGCCAAACCATATCATAACCGCTACACACAGCCTATATCGTTGACACCATATTAACAAAAGTAATGTCATAGCAAACATAGCTAATAGTACTAACGCATTAGTAAACCCGCTACAATCATGCAGTAATGTTACAGTGTACAGTCAGTAAGCATTTCAGTAAGCAATTTAGCAGTTACACCGGCGGGCCCCTGTGGCAATAAATTAGTAAAACCAAAAGCTTGTCTTGACTTGGAAGGGTTCCAGTGTTGTGTTGGATAGTCATAGCTAGCTAGCTAACATAGCATCCCTCTGTTTGAGCTGGGTGTTTGAGTAGGCTAAAATAGCTAGCTAGCTTAATTTTCTAACTAGGTGTAAGTGGAAAAAATTATTAAAAAATGATTAAATATAGCTCTCTATCTCTCTCTTGCTTCGACTTCATTTTTGAAGAAATTAATTTATTCAAAACTGTTCAACTATTGTCTTTTTCTCTCTTTGAGTCAACTACTCACCACATTTTATGCACTGCAGTGCTAGCTAGCTGTAGCTCATGCTTTCAGTACTAGATTAATTATCTGTTCCTTTGATTGGGTGGATGACATGTCAGTTCATGCTGCAAGAGCTCTGATAGGTTAGAGGACGTCCTCCCGAAAGTTGTCATAATTACTGTGTAAGTCTATGAATTGGGGTGAGAACCATGAGCCTCCTAGGTTTTTTATTGAAGTCAATGTACCCAGAGAAAGATGGAAGAAAGCTGTCCTCCGGCTACACCGTGGCGCTACCCAAAAGAGTGCTGTTGAGGTTACTGTAGACCTTCATTGCAAAACAGTGTTTTAATAAATGTTTTGGTGAAGTGAATATAGTTAGTATAGTTTTATCTAAAAAGGATAATTTAAATGTTTCACCTTTTCAATTTCTCTGAAATTCACTGGAGGAGGATGGTCCTCCCCTCCTCCTCTGAGGAGCCTCCACTGTCCTCAAACAGTGGTTGATGTGTGGAGTGAAATAAGTCTTGTTATATTTATTTCTCAGCTGCCCATATGAAGCACAACTCAGCTATAAAACCCAAGTAGCCAATCCAGCATGATTGAAAAACGTACCGGTGGAAAAGCATGCGGCCGCCATTCTGTTATTCGAGTGCATATGGAATACGCCTTTTCCCCCTGCCGCTGCTCCTGCCCATTTGATAATGGGTCATTCTAAATCGACACATTAGTAAAGACAATATTACATTGAGAATAGTCTGATGGGTGAAAATATGATCATGTGATGACAGAACAGCCGTGCAGCATGAGCCAATGAATGGGGTGCAAGCTTTTTTCCCCAACTTTCTCAAATCATCAATAGCCTATAGGGCATCATGCAGACCATATATGTTTTGATTTCTAAGGCATTCTAAGATTAATATAATTCACAACTAAAGTTGGCAAGTAACTTTAAATCTAGCATATAAGACCTGTTTGAAATGATCACCTTTAGGACCAGTTTCTATGTATCATGTATTATGCTCAACATAGCCACTTCATATGTGCACTTGCTCTGGAATGAAAAATGTCATTTCTATATGATTCAGCTAAGTTCATTGATATTCTTCTTACTATAAAATCATATAATATAAAATAATGGCATGGGATTTCTAAGCATATCTTGTCAGCTAAATGAACAATAGGCCTACAGCCTACATAGGCCTACAGCCTATGGCATGGAGCACAGCCACATAACATACAGTAGGTCAACTCATATTCTGTTCTTCTATAATCCTATTCATATCATGTTTATTTTCTTGGGTTTTGTGGGGTGTTATTTTCTGTTTAGTGTCTGTGCCTGACGGAACTGTTCGCTTTCGTTTTTGAATTTGTAATTTAAAGTTTCAGTGTTTCTTGATAGTAAACATCATGAACACTTTCCACGCTGCGATTTCATCCACTCTTCCTTCCACCATCGAAAGCCGTTACAGTACCAAAGGCGCACACCAGCGGCTTGAATGCAGCTTGTATGCGTGGAGGACTTGACTTGCTAAACTTGTTTATGTTACGTAAGGGTCAATAACTGTGAGACCGGCATACTTAAGCAATCGCACAATATGCATTCTCAGTCTACAAAAATATAAGGTTTTATAGTAGGCAGCAGGCCTATGTGGATTTTCGACAATCAATCATCTAGTACAATTACTTTTCCCCAATGCTTTGGAAGAGGTGTGCTGTGAGCCATAGGCCCTTTTCCCCAATGCTTTGGAAGAGGTGGGCTGTGAGCCATAGGCCCTTTTCCCCAATGCTTTGGAAGAGGTGGGCTGTGAGCCATAGGCCCTTTTCCCCAATGCTTTGGAAGAGGTGGGCTGTGAGCCATAGGCCCTTTTCCCCAATGCTTTGGAAGAGGTGGGCTGTGAGCCATAGGCCCTCTTCCCCAATGCTTTGGAAGAGGTGAGCTGTGAGCCATAGGCCCTTTTCCCCAATGCTTTGGAAGAGGTGTGCTGTGAGCCATAGGCCCTTTTCCCCAATGCATTGGAAGAGGTGTGCTGTGAGCCATAGGCCCTTTTCCCCAATGCTTTGGAAGAGGTGGGCTGTGAGCCATAGGCCCTTTTCCCCAATGCTTTGGAAGAGGTGGGCTGTGAGCCATAGGCCCTTTTCCCCAATGCTTTGGAAGAGGTGGGCTGTGAGCCATGGCCCTTTTCCCCAATTCTTTGGAAGAGGTGGGCTGTGAGCCATAGGCCCTTTTCCCAATGCATTGGAAGAGGTGGGCTGTGAGCCATAGGCCCTTTTCCCCAATGCTTTGGAAGAGGTGGGCTGTGAGCCATTTTCCCCAATGCTTTGGAAGAGGTGGGCTGTGAGCCAGGCCCTTTTCCTGCAGCAAGAGGTGGGCTGTGAGCCATAGGCCCTTTTCCCCAATGCTTTGGAAGAGGTGGGCTGTCAGCCATAGGCCCTTTTCCCCAATGCTTTGGAAGAGATGGGCTGTGAGCCATAGGCCCTTTTCCCCAATGCTTTGGAAGAGGTGGGCTGTGAGCCATAGGCCCTTTTCCCCAATGCTTTGGAAGAGGTGGGCTGTGAGCCATAGGCCCTTTTCCCCAATGCTTTGGAAGAGGTGGGCTGTGAGCCATAGGCCCTTTTCCCCAATGCTTTGGAAGAGGTGGGCTGTGAGCCATAGGCCCTTTTCCCCAATGCTTTGGAAGAGGTGGGCTGTGAGCCATTTTGCCACAACATTGGAAGTATGCTTGGGGTCATTGTCCATTTGGAAGACCCATTTGCGACCAAGCTTTAACTTCCTGACTGATGTCACGAGATGTTGCTTCGATATATCCACATCATTTTCCCACCTCATGATGCCATTTATTTTGTGAAGTGATCAGTCCCTCCTGCAGCAAAGCACACCTACAACATGATGCTGTCACCCCCGTGCTTCGCGTTGGGATGGTGTTCTTCGGCTTGCAAGCCTCCCCCTTTTTCCTCCAAACATAACGATGGTCATTATGGCCAAACAGTTCTATTTTTGTTTCATCAGACCAGAGGACATTTCTCCAGAAAGCAAGATCTTTGTAACCTTGTGCAGTTGCAAACCGTAGTCTGGCTTTTTTTATGGTGGTTTTGGAGCAGTGGCTTCTTCCTTCCTGAGCGGCCTTTCAGGTTATGTAGATATAGGACTCGTTTTACTGTGGATATAGATACTTTTGTACCTGTTTCCTCCAGCATGTTCACAAGGTCCTTTGCTGCTGTTGTGGGATTGATATGGTGTTTATACTTGCGTACTATTGTTTGTACAGATGAACATGGTACCTTCAGGCTTTTGGAAATTGCTCCTTAGGATGAACCAGACTTGTGGAGGTCTACAATTTTTTTTCTGAGGTCTTGGCTGATTTGTTTTGATCTTCCCATGTCAAGCAAAGAGACACTGAGTTTGAAGGTAGGCTTTGAAATACATCCACAGTTAAACCTCCATTGACTCACATGATGTAAAGTAGCCTATCAGAAGCTTCTAAAGCCATGAAATAATTTTCTGGAATTTTGCAAGCTGTTTAAAGGCACAGTCAACTTAGTGTATGTAAACTTCTGACCCACTGGAATTGTGATACAGTGAACTATACATGAATCTGTCTGTAAACAATTGTTAAAAAATGACTTGTGTCATGCACAAAGTTGATGTCCTAACTGACTTGCCAAAACTATAGTTTGTCTACAAGAAATTTGTGGAGTGGTTGATAAACGAGTTTTAATGACTCCAACCTAAGTGTATGTAAACTTCTGACTTCAAATGTATATTAATTACTATACTTTGGTTTCACTAATAAATATGTTGAAATAGAACCAAATGATCTGTTCCCTTCCTCAGTCCTTTTTAAATAGCATATATGGGCTTTTGGGCTACGGTATACAGTGCCTTCAGAAGGTATTCACAACCTTGTTTAACATTTTGATGTGTTACAGCCTGAATTTAAAATAGATACTATTCAGATATGTTGTCACTGGCTTACACACAATAACCCATAATGTCAAAGTGGAATTATGTTTTTTTTTTAATGTTTCCAAATGAAGTGCAAATGAAAAACTGAAAGGTCTTGAGTCAATAAGTATTCAACCTCCTTGTCATGGTAAGCCTAAAGAGGTTCAGCAGTAAAAATGTGCTTAACAAGCAGCCTAATAAGTTGCATGAACTCAGTCTGTATGCAATAATAGTGTTTAGCATGATTTGTGAATTACTACCTAATTTCTGTACCCCACACATACAATTATCTGTAAGGTCCCTCAGTTGAGCAGAGAATTTCAAACACAGATTGAACCACAAAGACCAGGGAGGTTTTCCAATGCCTCGTAAAGAAGGAGACCTAATGGTGGATGAGTAAAACAAACAAAAACAAGCAGAAATTGAATATCCCTTTGAGCATGGTGAAGTTATTAATTACACTTTGGATGGTGTATAAAATAAACCCAGTCACTACAAAGATACAGGTGTCCTTCCTAACTCCTTTGCCATAGAGGAAGGAAACTGCTCAGGGATTTTACCAATGGTGACGTTAAAAAGGTTAGAGTTTAATGGCTGTTATAGGAGAAAACTGAGGATGGATCAACAACGTTGTAGTTATTCCACAATACTAACCTAAATGACAGAGTGAAAAGAAGGAAGCCTGTACAGAATAAAATATTCCAAAACATGCATCCTGTTTGCAAAACGGCAACCAAAGTAAAACTGCAAAGAATGTGGCAAAGAAATTAACTTCATGTCCTGAATACAAATCATTATGTTTGGGGCAAATACAAAACATAACGGAGTACCACTCTTAATATTTTCAAGTATGGGGGTTGTTGGTATGCCTGTCATCGGTATGACGATCATCAGCAAGTACTAGGGAACTTTATGATAAAAAGAAACAGAATAGATTTAAGCACAGGTGTAATCCTAGAGACAAACCTGGTTCAATCAGCTTTCCAGCAAACACTGGGAGATAAATTCACCTTTCAGCAGGACAATAACCTCAAACACAAGGGCAAATATACACTGGAGTTGCTTACCAAGATGAGATTGAATGTTCCTGAGTAGCCTAGTTACAGTTTTCACTGAAATCGGCTTGAAAATCTATGGCAAGACTTAAATGGCTGTCTAGCAATGATCAACAACCAACTTGACAGAGCTTGAAGAATTTTATAAAGAATAATGGGCAAATGATGCACCATCCAGGTGTGCAAAGCTATTAGAGACTTACCCAGAAAGATTCACAGCTGTAATAGCTGCCAATGGTATTGACTCATGGGGTTGATTACTTATGTAATCAAGGTATATTAGTGTTTTATTTTTCATAAATGTTTTACCAAATGTTTGACATTAAAGAATACCATTTACCACTTTGTCATTAGAGAGTATTTTGTGTAGATGATTTTAATACCACAATTTGTTACGTTACAGCCTTATTCTAAAATGTATTAAATCCCCCCATCAATCTACACACAATAGCCCATAATAGCAAATCAAAAACAGGTTTACTGAAGCCACTCCTGCGTTGTCTTGGCTGTGTGATTAGGGTCGTTGTCCTTTCGGAAGATCAACGTTTACCCCAGTCTGAGGTCCTGAGCTCTCTGGAGCAGGTTTTCATCAAGGATCTCTCTGTGCTTTAATCCGTTCATCTTTCCCTCAATCCTGACTAGTCTCCCAGTCCCTGCCGCTGAACATCCCGACAGCGTGATGCTGCCACCCCCATGATTCACTGTAGGGATGTTGCCAGGTTTCCTCCAGACGTGACGGTTGGCATTTAGGCCAAAGAGTTCAATCTTGGTTTCATCAGACCAGAGAATCTTCTTTCTCATGGTCTGAGAGTCTTTAGGTGCCTTTTGACAAACTCCAAGCGGGATGTCATGTGCCTTTTACCAAGGAGGGGCTTCTGTCTGGCCACTCTACCATAAAGGCCTGATTGGTAGAGTGCTGCAGAGATGGACCTTCTGGAAGGTTCTCCCATCTCCACAGAGGAACTCTGGAGCTCTTTCAGAGTGACCATCAAGTTCTTGGTCACCTCCCTGACTAAGGCCCTTCTCCCTCGATTGCTCTGTTTGTCCGGGTGGCCAGTTCTAGGACGAGTGTTGGTGGTTCTAAGCTTCTTCCATTTAAGAATGATGGAGGCCACTGTGTTCTTGGGGACCTTCAATGCTGCAGACATTGTTGGTGCCCTTCCTGAGATCTGTGCCTTGACACAATCCTGTCTCGGAGCTCTACGGACAATTCCTTTGTCGTCATGACTTTGTTTTTGCTCTGACATGCACTGTCAACTGTGAGACCTTATATAGACAGGTGTGTGCCTTTCCAAATCATGTCCAATCAATTGAATTTACCACAGGTGGACTCCAATCAAGTTGTAGAAACATCTCAAGGAATATCAATGGAAACAGGATGCACCTGAGCTAAATTTGGAGTTTCATAGCAAAGGGTCTGAATACTTACGTAAATACGTCTTTTAATTTTTTTTATATATATACATTTGCCGAAATCGTCAAAAAAAAATCTGTTTTCGCTTTGTCATTATGGGATATTGTGTGTAGATTGATGAGGAAAATAAACAATTTAATTTATTTTAGAATAAGGCTGTAACGTAACCAAATGTAGTAAAAGTCAAGGGGTCTGAATACTTTCCACATGCACTGTAACTTCATTCCTATTATATTCAGAGTTTAGAGGAATTAATCAAATTGGTAAGGAGCTATTATCAGGCTGATTAATGCAATGCATGTCTGTTGAATTTGGAAAAATCCACCTGCACTCGGCGCCGCCCCACATACTCAGCCAGTTAGGAGCCGCTACTGTAGCGCTGCCGTGGCATACTGCATACTTTTTACTAAACGGTACGTGCTAAATTGTATGCTATGACAAACTGCATAATATGTACTCAAGTATGTAGTACGCTAGTATGGGCATTAGGATACGGCCACTGTCTATATGTGTACTCTCCTTTGATAACAGACAGACTACTTGTCTCGTTCTCCCACTAATGAGCAGAAGAGGTGGTCTCTCGTATGAAGAGTGTATGCGAGCACTGAATCTGTTCTGGTTAATCAAGGACAGATACAGTTAGGAGGGCCTTCTGGCTGTGTGCGTAATGTTAATCACGCTCAATGCTATTAAATATAATCTCCATCATCTCAGACTGTGCACCCTGCTGTTTTGTATAAGTGTCAGTGGATCCAGAGTGGACGCGCATACATTCTGACACTCACATGCTAATGACGACACACCGATACATGTGTGTATGCCCAGGTAATGTAGTCCAACACCTGATGGGCAAATAATGCACGCACACACACACACACACACACGCACACTCACATACGACACACACATGAACTACCCTTTTGCGTAGTTGCAATTCATATTCCAATAAGGTGGAAATATACACCTAGTGTACAAAACATTATGAACAGCTGCTCATTTCATGACATAGACTGACCAGGTGGATCCAGGTGAAAGCTATGATCCATTATTGATGTCGCTTGTTAAATCCACTTCAATCAGTGTAGATGAAGGGGAGGAGACAGGTTAAAGAAGGATTTTCAAGCCATGAGACAATTGAGACATGAATTGTGTATGTGTGCCTTTCAGAGGGTGAAAGGGCAAGACAAAAGAATGGGCAAGACAAAAGTGCCCTTGAACGGGGTGTGGTAGTAGGTGGCAGGCGCACCGGTTTGTCTCAAGAACTGCAACTCTGCTGGGTTTTTCACATTCAACCGTTTCCCATGTTTATCAAGAATGGTCCACCACCCAAAAGACATCCAGCCAACTTGACACAACTGTGGGAAACATTGGAGTCAACATGGACCAGCATCCCTGTGGAACGCTTTCAGCACCTTGTAGAGTCCATGCCGCCATGAATTGAGGCTGTTCTGAGGGCAAAATGGCGAGGGGTGCAACTCAATATTAGGAAGGCGTTCTTAATGTTTTGTACACTCAGTGCACATCAGATAGCAGTACATCCTCATTTGGTATGCGTCACGTATGCATGACATTGTGTCCAAAAAAACAACTCCCTTATCTCGCCCATTGATACAAGACCCCGACAATTAATTGTGATTTCTGTCATCTCTCCAAGTCAGACATTATGGAAAGCTGACACCTAAATACAATGTTGGCCCTCTCAAAATTCAACCAATTGTCTTCGGGCGATGTGGGGGCTATGTGAGGGAAAAGCATTTGTAAGCCACTTTTTAGATAAAAAAAAAGCCTTTTTTTTCCCCTTAAAGAGAAAATGTCCAATGTCGCCGACGCTCTCTTGCCATCAAAGTAAAAGACCCTTTCACCGTGGGTCATTACAGCGAGCGGCTCCTGTCAATAGCAGCCCTTAATCGTATTTGATAGAGGGCCACAACTCCAGTCAAAAGCTATCCTCTCCACATGGACTAATTGACCACTCTTCCTTTGAACTCCAACTGAGTGAGAGAGAGCGAGGGAGGGAGAGTGTGTGCGTACATGTGAGAGAGTATCTGAGTGTGTGTGTCAGTCTGTTGGTGAGCGTATCTCTGTGTATGTGTGTGAACGTGTATATGTGTTTGCGATAGTGTGTCTGAGTGTGTGTATGCATGCACGTGCATGATATAGCAAGAAATCAACACAAGGCACTAGAACACAAGTCACTAGAACACAAGGCACTAGAACACAAGACATTTTAACACAAGGCACTTGAACACAAGGCATTAGAACACAAGGCACTAGGACACAAGACACTAGAACACAAGGCACTAGGACACAAGGCACTAGAACACAAGGCACTAGGACACAAGGCACTAGAACACAAGGCACTAGGACGCAAGGCACTAGGACACAAGGCACTAGGACACAAGGCACTAGGACACAAGGCTATGTGGGCCTTTGATGCAGCTCGCTAGCTCTTCTGTCATGATCAAAGTGGTCCAATACTGCAACCAAAATACATTGACTGTGACTGATTGACTGGATGGGTGATGCTTGGTTTAGCCGCCCCGTCTCCTCGGGCTCTTAGGCCAGACACCCCACACCTCGACCATCACAACCCGGCCACCACTGGGTCCCAGTCAGCTTGTCTGTCACTAGTCCACCCACAAACAAAGCCCTGGGAGACACTAATGCAATGTGACCACTATCAGCCCCTCACGTCGTTCTCCATAGGCCCACTACCTCTCTGTCACATCAAAGGCAGATATTCTCCTGGCTGTCAGGGGAGAAGCTCACTCAGCCTCCCTTCTTCCCAACTCCGTACTCCCTCAATCCCCTCACACCTCAGTCCCCTTACTCCTCAGCCCCCTCCTCCTCAGCCCCCTCACTCCTCAGCCCCCTCACTCCTCTGCCCCCTCACTCCTCAGCCCCCTCACTCCTCAGCCTCCTCACTCCTCAGTCCCCTCACTCATCAGCCCCCTCACTCATCAGCCCCTTAACTCCTCAGTCCTCTTAGTCCCCCCACTCCTCAGCCCCCTTACTCCTCAGTCCCCTTAGTCCCCCCACTCCTCAGTCCCCTCAGTCTTCAGTCCCCTCAGCCCTCAGTCCCCTCACTCCTCAGTCCCCTCAATCTCAGTCCCCTCACTCCTCAGTCCCCTCAGCCCTCACTCCCCTCAGTCTTAAGTCCCCTCAGCCCTCAGTCCTCAGTCCCCTCAGCCCTCACTCCCTCAATCTCAGTCCCCTCACTCTTCAGTCCCCTCAGCCCTCACTCCCCTCAGTCTTAAGTCCCCTCAGCCCTCAGTCCTCAGTCCCCTCAATCTCAGTCCCCTCAATCTCAGTCCCCTCACTCCTCAGCCCCCTCACCCCTCACTCCCCCCTCACTCCCCACTCACTGCCTACTCCCCTCACTTCTCAGTCGCCTCACTGCCTACTCCCCTCACTCCTCAGTCCCCTCACTGCCTACTCCCCTCACTCCTCAGTCCCCTCACTGCCTACTCCCCTCACTCCTCAGTCCCCTCACTGCCTACTCCCCTCACTCCTCAGTCCCCTCACTGCCTACTCCCCTCACTCCTCAGTCCTCTCACTGCCTACTCCCCTCACTCCTCAGTCCCCTCACTGCCTACTCCCCTCACTCCGCTCACTCCCCTCACTGCCTACTCCCCTCACTCCTCAGTCCCCTCACTGCCTACTCCCCTCACTCCTCAGTCCCCTCACTGCCTACTCCCCTCACTCCTCAGTCCCCTCACTGCCTACTCCCCTCACTCCCCAGTCCCCTCACTGCCCACACTCCCCTCACTCCTCAGTCCCCTCACTGCCTACCCCCCTCACTCCTCAGTCCCCTCACTGCCCACACTCCCCTCACTCCTCAGTCCCCTCACTGCCCACACTCCCCTCACTCCTCAGTCCCCTCACTGCCTACTCCCCTCACTCCTCAGTCCCCTCACTGCCTACTCCCCTCACTCCTCAGTCCCCTCACTGCCTACTCCCCTCACTCCTCAGTCCCCTCACTGCCTACTCCCCTCACTCCTCAGTCCCTTCACTGCCTACTCCCCTCACTCCTCAGTCCCCTCACTGCCTACTCCCCTCACTCCTCAGTCCCCTCACGCCTCAGTCCCCTCACTACCTACTCCCCTCACTCCTCAGTCCCCTCACTGCCTACTCCCCTCACTCCTCAGTCCCCTCACTGCCTACTCCCCTCACTCCTCAGTCCCCTCACTGCCTACTCCCCTCACTCCTCAGTCCCCTCACTGTCCCCTACTCCTACTCCCCTCACTCCTCAGTCCCCTCACTGCCTACTCCCCTCACTCCTCAGTCCCCTCACTGCCTACTCCCCTCACTCCGCTCAGTCACCTCACTGCCTACTCCCCTCACTGCCTCAGTCCCCTTATTCCTCAGTCCCCTCACTGCCTACTCCCCTCACTGCCTCAGTCCCCTCACTGCCTACTCCCCTCACTCCCCAGTCCCCTCACTGCCCACACCCCTCACTCCTCAGTCCCCTCACTGCCTACCCCCTCACTCCTCAGTCCCCTCACTGCCCACACTCCCCTCACTCCTCAGTCCCCTCACTGCCCACACAGTCCCCTTTCACACTCCATCAGTCCCCTCACTGCCTACTCCCCTCACTTAAAGGCTCAGTCCCCTGTGCACTGCCTACTGCCCTCACTTTTATAAAGACCTCAGTCCCCTCACTGCCTACATCCCCTTACTCCTCAGTCCCTTCACTGCCTATAACTCCCTTGCCTCACTAGCTTCTGGGAAGGCTTTCCACTAGATTTGAAACCTCAGTCCCCTCACTTAGCCTACTTGGATGATTAGGCCCTCACTCCTCAGTCCCCTCACGCCTCAGTCCCCAGTCACTGCCTATATTGCAGAAAATCCCCTCACTCCTCAGTCCTCTCACTGCCATTTTGTAAATCCCAGCATTTATAACACTCCTCAGTCCCCTCACTGCCTACTCCCCAATCACTCCGCAAAGAAAAACAGGTCACTTTGCAAATTTATTAAAATCCCCTCACTTGCCTACTCCCCTCACTCCTCAGTCCCCTTTTAATCACAAGTGCCTACAAATACCCCAATCAAACTCCCCAGTCCCCTCACTGCCCACACTCCCCTCACTCCCCTCACTGCCTACCCCCTCACTCCTCAGTCCCACCTCACTGCCTACACGTAAACCTAAACTCAGCCCAACTCCTCAGTCCCCTCACTGCCCACACTCCCCCTCACTGTCCTCAGTCCCCTCACTGCCCCCTACTCCCTCACTCCTCAGTCCCCTCACTGCCTACTCCCCTCACTCCCAGCCTCAGTCCCCTCCACTGAATGCTACTCCCCTCACTCCTCAGTCCCTTCACTGCCTACTCCCAGACCACTGCCTCAGTCCCCTCACTGCCTAGTTGGCAAATCCCGCTGCACTCCTCAGTCCCCTCGCACGGTCCCCCTTTTCAGTGAGGTAATGGTAGTAGTTGGCACGCCTCAGTCCCCATCACTACCTAAATCCCCTCACTGGAGACGGCCTCAGTCCCCCTCACTGCCTAACAGTCCCCTCACTGCCTCAGTCACCTCACTGCCAACTCCCCTCACTGCCTACTCCCTTATTCCTCAAAGTTGCCTGGAACTGCAACCCTCCCCTCACTGCCTATGTGGTACTCCCCTTCACTGCCTTCCGGATCCCCAAGTCACTCTTCAGTCCCCTCACTGCTCAGTCCCCTCACTCCTCAGTCCATTTAGACCTCTATAGTCAATGCATGGGTGCAGACCTCCCTCCTTCTTCTTCTCAAAAATTAAACTCGAGGAGGCGGGTGACGTGCAGGGCCTAATGTACCCCTGCCCCAGAGATTCAGAGACATATGTCTCCATAGCCACCGTCTCCTCCTGTGACAGGGGATAGACGTGACTCCTGAGAAGTGCCGCGTCTACCAGGAGATTTATTGCACAATCCCCTCTTCAATGAGGTGGTAATTGAGTTGCCTTCTATTTACAGAAGGCGAGAGCCAAATCGGCATATTCTGAGGGTATGCGCACGGTGGAGACTTGGTCTGGACTCTCCACCGTTGTACCACCTATGGAAACTCCTACACACCTGCCTGAGCACTCTTCTGACACTACAAACCCCTTCAGAGCCCTCTGTTGCCACGAAATCTTGGGGTTGTGACGGGCCAACCAGGGTATCCCCAGCACCATGGGAAACACAAGAGAATCAATAAGGAAGATACTAATTCTCTCCCCATGACCCCCCTGCTTAACCATGTCCAGTGGAGCCGTGGCCTCCCTGATTAGCCCTGACCCTAATGGTCGGCTATCCAAAGAGTGCCCTGCGAAGGGCTTATCAACCTGAACAAGGGGGATCCCTAGACTGGAAGCAAAACCACGGTCAATAAAATTCCCCTTTGAGCCTGAATCTACTTAGCGCCTTATGCTGGGAATGTGAGGCAAACTCAGGAAAGATCCCTACGGACGTCCTCATGCAGACTACACCTATAGTGATCGATCAAGACCCTGTCGTTTCATCCTGTGCTGGTGGCTAAGGTCCGGAACTCCAGGGCAAAGTCCTGCGCGCGCCTTGTCTCCTGCCTGAGATGGTACAGACGTTCAGCAGCCGATTGGCCCTCCGGTAAGTGGTCGAACACTGCCCGAAAGCGGCGGGTGAACTCTGGGTAGTGGTCCCTCGCCGAGTCTCCATTATTCCAGACCGCGTTGTCCCACTCCAGGGCTTTGCCTGAGAGGCAGGAGACGAGAGCGTTCACGCTCTCACGTCCCGAGGGAGCCGGGTGCACAGTTCCCAGGTAGAGCTCCAGCTGGAACCCCTGACACCCGGCAGCCGTCCCATCATACTCCCTCGACAGAACCAAAACAAACGGAATAGGAAACATGGATGGCTAGTAGGCCGGCGACGCCGAGCGCCTAGCACCGCCCGAACAGGGAGAGGAACCACCTTTGGTGGAAGTCGTGGCACTATGAGACTCAAAATTGAGCTCAGGTGCATCCTGTTTCCATTGATCATCCTTGAGATGTACCTACAACTTGATTACATGTGGTAAATTCAATTGATTGGACATGATTTGGAAAGACACATACCTGTCAAATCCCAAAAGAAAGAAATTATCTCACTTCAATACATTTTTATAGAAAGTTAGCAAAAAGAGACAAGATCTTGCTACCATGGAAAGGAAAATACCTGTCTATTTGTGGAAAAATCACCCTGATTAACTCCTTAGTCATATCACAGTTGACCTATTTGCTTATGGTTTTGCCTACACCTAGTGACCTGCTTGTTAAATGATATGAACATAAAATATTCAATTTTGTTTGGAACGTCAAACCAGATAAAATTAAAAGGGCCTATTTGTATAACGAATATGAATTCGGAGGGCAGAAATGATTAAATATTAAAGCATTAGACCTCTCACTAAAGGCATCAGTCATACAAAAGTTATACTTAAATCCAAACTGATTCTCTAGTAAATTGTTACGAATGTCTCATCATATGTTCAAGAAGGGTCTTTTTCCCTTTATTCAGATTACACCGGCCCACTTTCGGTTGTTTGAAAAGGAATTAATCTCCAAAATATCTTTATTTTTGAAACAAGCCTTAGAAAGTTGGTTGCAATTTCAGTTTAATCCACCTGAAAAGACAGAACAAATAATACAACAAATATTGTGGTTAAATTAAAATATACTAATTGATAAAAAAAAACGGTATTTTTCGAAGAAAAAAAAAAAAGGTAGAATTTTTGTGAATGATATCATAAATAGGACAGGTGGAGTTATGTCACACATGCAGCTAACACAGACATATGGAAATGTCTGCTCTATCCAAAATTACAACCAATTAATTGCAGCATTACCGCAAAAATGGAAGAGGGAAGTAGAAGGGGAAAAAAGCAAGGAACTTGTATGTCGGCCTGTATTAAAGAACATAAATGGTTAAAGAAAAGTGTGATACATAAAAACATATACCAATTTCATTTAAGGACCAAAAAACTATAAGCTGTGCCATATAAATTGCAAAATAGTTGGAATAGATTTTCGATGTACCCATTCCATGCATGGCACATGATTTATAAATTGATGCGCAAAACAATGCCGGATGCAAAACTGAATTTTTCAATTTAAATTACTATACAAAATTCTTGCAACTAATAGAATGTTATATACAGTATATGGGGGATACAATCTTCCCAGCTCTGCAGATTCTGCTGTGAGGAGGCAGAGTCATTAGATAATTTATGTTGGTTTTGTCCATATGTTACTCATTTTTGGTCACAGGTCCAGGAATAGCTGAAGAATTGCAACATTTACCTGGCACTAACGCTGCAGATAGCAATACTGGGTGATTTGAAAAGCCATAGTCAATCAATCAATAATACAATAATTATTTTAGCAACATTTACATTTTTTTTATTTACAATCTGTAGAAGCTATGAGAATAGAAAGGTTCAATTTGTTTGTGAAGCATCATAGCCCAGTTGAAAAATATATGGCAAATAGATATCCAAAATGGATGATGTTGAGTGATAGATGGGAGAGGTTGAATGAAGCCGAAGGGTGGGACAAATAACAAGATAAAACATGTAAAACATACGGGGTCTGTAAAATGTATATAGGTTCAGAACCTTTGTGAAATAGCACAGTTACAAATAGAAATCAAACTGGATGGACATCAGAAATAGGGGAAGGACTAAAAACAAACTAAAAATAACTATTGTAAAATAGATTGTGTCTGTAAAATGTGTATAATATGTATAAATTGAAGGTAAAAGCCAAGGTGTTTATTAGTTTACTCCAATTGGGGGATCGGCGGAAGGGTATAATAATAAAGGTATATTCTTTAAAAAGTATGTATGTCTATATAGGTATGTGTATGTATATATGTGTATATGTATGCATGTGTGTATGGATATATATATATTTACCAGAAAAATATATGGGGGATTGGAAATGATGCAGACAATTACATTGATGGAACCAATATTCTTTCCACAATATTAAGCTGATCCGCCCCTTAAAAAAAGGTACACACCTGTCTATATAAGGTCCCACATTTGACACGTGTTAGGAATTTTATGAATAATGACTAAACAATATCTACATTTTAGATAGAACCATAACTAATGAAACTTATACTCTGTTTTATTATATCTGATTAACAATATGAATTCATAAGTGAGGGATTGTGGAGCATGTAACAGGGGGTAATTACATTAAATAAATACCATTCCAGCCAGGTTGGAGAAGACTGGAAGTGTGGGTTTTTAAGTAAGCAGAAAGGGTCGTTAACCTATGGTTGAACCGATTCAACTTAGCTCTGGGATGTTTAGATAAGGCAGTGTGTGTTTTCTTAGGTTTTCCATTAGCTGGAACTGTCTGCTGAATGGTGATGGATGAAGAAATGGGTGGGAATAAACTATTGAACTGTTGGGAGAAATAAAATGTTATAACTTATGACGTCATATTTTGTATATAAACTGTTGTTCGTGGTTACATGTCAGCGCGCTCCGAGAATAAATACTATTATCTATTTTTGATAAGACTGGTCTCTGTCTATTTTATGCAAATAAGAATCTTACAAATTCTCATGAAATAGACTAAGTGAATTTAATTAATGAAAACATATTGGAATAATGAAATTACTTTAACACACTGCATGTCAGAGCAAATACCAAGCCATGAGGTTGAATGAATTGTGCGTAGATCTCCGAGACAGGATTGTGTTGAGGCACAGATCTGGTGATGGGTACCAAAACATTTCTGCAGCATTGAAGGTCCCCAAGAACACAGTGGCCTCCATCATTCTTAAATGGAAGAAGTTTGGAACCACCAACACTCTTCCGAGAGCTGGCTTCCCGGCCAAACTGAGCAATCAGAGGAAAATTCAAAGATTTTTTCAAGATTAATAAAAGGTTAATAACTAAAATAGTCATTGCATAAGTATTCAGCTCCCTGAGCTGTTAGAAAACCTTTGGGATTGATTAAACAGCATGATCATTACGCAGGTGCATCTTGTGCTGGGGACAATAATAAGGCCTCTCCAAAACGTGCAGTTTTGTCACACAACACAATGTCACAGATGTCTCGAGTTTTGAGGGAGCGTGCAATTGGCATGCTGACTGCAATAATACACCAGAGCTATTGCCAGAGAATTGTATGTTCATTTCTCTGCCATAAGCCACCTCTAACATAATTTGAAAGAATTTGGCAGTACGTCCAACCCGGGCCTCACATCCGCAGACCACATGTAATAACCATGCCAGCCCAGGACCTCCACATCCGGCATTTCACTAGCGGGATCGTCTGAGACCAACCACCTGGACAGCTGATGAAACTGTCGGTTTGCACAACCGAGGAATGTCTGCAAAAACTATCAGAAACCATCTCAGGGAAGCTCATGTGCGTGCTCATCGTCCTCACCAGGGTCTTGACCTGACTGCAGTTCAGCGTCGCAACTGACTTCAGTGGGCAAATGCTCACCTTCGATGACCCCTGGCATGCTGTAGAAGTGGGCTCTTCGTGGATTAATGCTGGTTACAACTGTACTAGGCAGATTCCAGACAGCGTAGCTTGTATGGTGCCGTGTGGGCGAGTGTTTTGCTGATGCCAGTGTTGTTGTTACGCACGCCTCTATGAAGAGGGAACGCAACACCCTGCTACAACTAAACTCTCCGTGAAGTGAAAAAGGTATGGACTGTAGGTACAAGTAAGAATGACAACAGGCAGAATGTGGTACCGTTTACAAGGACTTTATTCCTTTACACGGTAATATGGGGAAAAGGGGCTGGACGGAACCAAAGCAAAGAAAATACATCTCAAAGCCCCCCCCTCTCCTATCTTACCTGCCTACCCACTACTTACCTAATTTAGCACCACCTGGTGCCCTAACCAAAATACAGGGGGTGGTCCGCCCAGGTCTTACCTAGTGTGCCTAGACAGCGAATATGCTATGGGTATATGTATGCCCGCGGGCCTCTTGCCTAAGCACTCCCTGTGTGTGTGTATATATATATACACACACACAGCACACACACTGTCCATGTTGACTCCAATGCTTCCCACAGTTGTGTCAAGTTGGCTTGATGTCCTTTGGGTGGTGGACCATTTTTGATATACACAGCAAACTGTTGAGCGTGAAAAACCCATCAGAATTGCAATTCTTACATTTACATTTACATTTAAGTCATTTAGCAGACGCTCTTATCCAGAGCGACTTACAAATTGGTGCATACACCTTATGACATCCAGTGGAACAGCCACTTACAATAGTGCATCTAAATCTTTTTAGGGGGGGGGGTGAGAAGGATTACTTACCCTATCCTAGGTATTCCTTGAAGAGGTGGGGTTTCAGGTGTCTCCGGAAGGTGGTGATTGACTCCGCTGTCCTGGCGTCGTGAGGGAGTTTGTTCCACCATTGGGGGCCAGAGCAGCGAACAGTTTTGACTGGGCTGAGCGGGAACTGTACTTCCTCAGTGGTAGGGAGGCGAGCAGGCCAGAGGTGGATGAACGCAGTGCCCTTGTTTGGGTGTAGGGCCTGATCAGAGCCTGGAGGTACTGAGGTGCCGTTCCCCTCACAGCTCCGTAGGCAAGCACCATGGTCTTGTAGCGGATGCGAGCTTCAACTGGAAGCCAGTGGAGAGAGCGGAGGAGCGGGGTGACGTGAGAGAACTTGGGAAGGTTGAACACCAGACGGGCTGCGGCGTTCTGGATGAGTTGTAGGGGTTTAATGGCACAGGCAGGGAGCCCAGCCAACAGCGAGTTGCAGTAATCAAGACGGGAGATGACAAGTGCCTGGATTAGGACCTGCGCCGCTTCCTGTGTGAGGCAGGGTCGTACTCTCTTGACACCAACCGGTGCACCTGGCACCTACTACTATACCCCAATAAAAGGTACTTCAATCTTTTGTCTTGTCCATTCACCCTCTGAATGGCACACGTACACAATCCATGTCTCAATTGTCTCAAGGCTTAAAAATAATTATTTCACGTGTCTCCTCCCCACGGATTGAAGTGGATTTAACAGGTGACATCAATAACGGATCATAGCTTTAACCTTGATTCACCTGGTCAGTCAAAGGTGTATATACACAGTTTAAAAATGGCTACGGCCGGCAACCCATGAGCCTAATTTCTTTCATGACTTTTGCACTATTTCTCTGTTGTCATAATCATCTACAATGAGCACAAATAGAAATGCAACACGCAACATTTTCAAAGATTTATAAAGTTTATAAAGTTACAGTACATATAAGGAAATCAGTCAACTGAAATAAATAAATTAGGCCCTAATCTATAGATTTCACATGACTGGGAATACAGCTATGCATCTGTTGGTCACAGATACAGTACCTTAAAAAAAAGGTAGAGGCGTGGATCAGAATACCAGTCAGTATGCCTCATGCAGCATGACACATCCCCTTGGTATATAGTTGATCAGGCTGTGGATTGTGACCTGTGGAATGCTGTCCCACTCCTCTTCAGTGGCTGTGAGAAGTTGCTGGATATTGGCTAGAACTGGAACACATTGTCATACACGTCGATCCAGAGCATCCCACACATGCTCAATGGGTGACATGTCTGGTGAATTTGGAGGCCAAGGAAGAACTGGGACATTTTCAGCTTCCAGGAATTGTGTACAGATCCTTGCGACATGGGGCTGTGCATTATCATGCTGAAACATGAGGTGATGGTGGCGGATGAATGGCACGACAATGGGCCTCGGGATCTCATCGCGGTATCTCTGTGCATTCAAATTGCCATCGATAAAATGCAATTGTGTTCATTGTTTGTAGCTTATGCCTGCCAATACCAAAACCCCACCGCCACCATGGGTCACTCTGTTCACAACTGTTACGTTCCCCAGTTTATGTGTTGTAGTTTGTGTATTTGCATGTGTTTATTTCAGGAAATGGCTTCCTGAAATCCCTCAAGCAGTTGATTGGTCGACTCCATGGTTAATTGAAGAGCTGACCCCGCCCCCTCGTCAAGACACAGCTGTCTCCAATGACCCATTCCTTCAGAAGCTATATAAAAGCCAGTGTTCTGTTCAAGAGGAGGAGATTTGCTGGGAGGTCATTGAAGAGATTTTGCTAGAGAGTTTTGCTGGGAGGTCATTGCTAGAGATTTTGCTGGGAGTTCATTGCTGAGAGTTGGTATGTTTTGTGAGTTTGTTGCTCAGATAGAGCTTATTTGATGTCCTTTGTTTATTAGTTTGTTTGTGAAATTGTTTAATATTCTGTTTCATTTGTTCCCAGGGGGAACCCCCAAGCTGACAAGGTACAAATCTGTCATTCTGCCCCTGAACAGGCATTTAACCCACTGTTCCTAGGCCGTCATTGAAAATAAGAATTTGTTCTTAACTGACTTGCCGAGTTAAATAAAGGTAAAATTAAAACTTGTTTTTCAACCACCCCACAAATTTCTTGTTAACAAACTATAGTTTTGGCATGTAGCTTAGAACCTTGTGCCTTGTGCATGACACAAGTCATTTTTCCAACAATTGTTTACACAGATTATTTCATTTATAATTCACTGTATCACAATTCCAGTGGGTCAGAAGTTTACATACACTAAGTTGGTGGTGCTGACTTTTGCCCAATGCCTGCAGCAAAAGCCTCTACCCCGTCCTCTGGCTGGGCAGAGTACTTTGGGGCTTTAGTTACTTCGGTGTAACAAGGGCCTTGCCGTGCGGCCCTACCAACCCTTCCCTTTATTCGTAATGGCCCTTCGCGTGAGTTGGGTTTGTTCCTTCGTTCACGTTGTCACTCCCTTATTGTCCCGTCTAGTATGAGGCCTTGGATAGATATACTCCTATTAAAATATTCTTAAGCGTTATGGATTCCTCCTATATTTCCTTACCCTCCAGTTATCTTTACCTATGTATATATCAATACCTAATAACAACTCTTAGTAGTTATTATGCTCGTCAGCTAGTAGTCACTCGGAAACTAGTATTGGTATATGTTTTGACTCTCTTAAAAATATATTATTGTCCACACAATGAAATATTCTTTAGTGCAATCACTTTAACCTATAACCAGGGTCACTTTCTGTTCAGAGTGTCAAAGGCGTTTGCTCTCCAGATAGTTAATCTGGCCTAGTTGTCAAAGTTTCAAGCTTTTATTAAGTCACTCTGTTTTTTGTCTTATACACATCATTACAATTCAATGGTTATACACTTTCTCAATACAACAATAATGCTCAATCAATCCTTAATGCTTTATACTAATGCCAGATAATATTGCAAAACTTTAAATGCGTTAACACTTCTAACAATATTGACTAAATAGCAAAAATAGTTCAATTACCTTAAATACTCAGCCCCTTGGTCACTTTCCCGTAATCGGTGTTCTCGCAGCTATGACGCTAGATTCCGAATTCTAATATCTTAATACACTTACAACTCTGTGTATGGACTCAATATATTGTAACTGGTATTTTGCTGTTTCCTTGTATTGCCAATCACATCTGTACCTGATGTCTCACTGAGTGACCGCCACTTTGTCTGTATTCAAGAGGTGTTTAGACCTCTGTTTTTCTTAGACTCAGTCTCGGGGTCACCAAATTCAACCAAGTATATTCGGATAGTGATCCAATAAGTACATATACAAAATAATCAAATTTTCGAATATTGTTATAGTCTAACAAAAAGAGTATAGTGCAATAGTAAATTTACCTGTGATTCTCCATATGAAGTCTGTCTCATATGTTAACGAGGATCATACTGTGTTATGATCTCTGTTCTCTTTATATATCTTTTTAAAGGGGAAGTTCCCACTGGGGCTGTAGACCTACGTAATCTTAGGCATGTGTGTTAAACGGAAGCTTCCTATTATTACCCTTTAAGGTCATGCACTACTGACTCAAACATTGCTGCTTCCGTGTTACTGTTGGCTAATTCTAGTCAATCATACCAGCTGGTTGTTTCTACCACTGGAGGTGGCGTAGGAGGTATGTCAAGCGTCATCTGGGAGAAGTCTATGATGGGTATCTCCTTTGCTTCCCCCCGTTGTCCAGTTTCTGCAGGTGCGGTCCATGGTTCCATGAGATCCCGTGAATGTCCTGTGTTGTGGTCCCCATTGCTTGATGGAGTGGGCAGATTCTTTTCATCTCTTGTCACAGACTGTGCCTTTAAACATCTTGGAAAACTCCAGAAAATGATGTCATGGCTTTAGAAGCTTCTGATAGTTTAGTGGACATCGTTTGAGTCAATTGGAGATGTACCTGGGGATGTACTTCAAGGCCTACCTTAAACTCAGTGCCTCTTTGCTTGACATCATTGGAAAATTAAAAGAAATCAGCCAAGACCTTGGGAAAAAATTGTAGACCTCCACAAGCCTGGCTCATTCTTGGGAGCAATTTCCAAATGCCTGAAGGTATCGCGTTCATCTGTATAAACAATAGTATGCAAGTATAAACACCATGGGACCACGCAGCCATCATACCGCTCAGGAAGGAGGTGCGTTCTGTCTCCTAGAGATGAACGTACTTTGGTGCGAAAAATGCAAATCAATCCCAGAACAACAGCAAAGGACCTTGTGAAGATGCTGGAGTCCTATATCGACATAACCTGAAAGGCCGCTCAGCAAGAAAGTAGCCACTGCTCCAAAACCACCATAAAAAAACCAGACTACGGTTTGCAACTGCACATAGGGAAAAATATCGTACTTTTTGGAGAAATGTCCTCTGGTCTGAAACAAAAATAGAACTGTTTGACCACAATGACCATCGTTATGTTTGGATGAAAAAAGGGGATGCTTGCAAGCCGAAGAACACCATCCCAACCGTGAAGCACGGTGGTGGCAGCATCATGTTGTGGGGGTGCTTTCCTGCAGGAGGGACTGGTTCACTTCACAATATAGATGGCATCATGAGGTAAGAAAATGATAAGGATATATTGAAGCAACATCTCGTGACATCAGTCAGGAAGTTAAAGCTTGTTTGCAAATGGGTCTTCCAAATGGACAATGACCCCAAGCATGCTTCCAAAGTTGTGGCAAAATGGCTTAAGGACAAAGTCAAGGTACTGGAGTGGCTATCACAAAGCCCTGACCTCAATCCTACAGAAATTTGTGGGCAGAACTGAAAAAGCGTGTGCGATCAAGGAGGCCTACAAAATCCAACTCAGTTAAACCACCTCTGTCAGGAGGAATGAGCCAAAATTCACCCAACTTATTGTGGGAAGATAGTGGAAGGTATACGTTTCCTGTAGTTCTTGACCAGGTTTGCACACACTGCAGCAGGGATTTTGGCCCACTCCTCCATACAGACCTTCTTCAGGTTTCGGGGCTGTTGCTGGGCAATACGGACTTTCAGCTCCCTCTAAAGATGTTCTATTGGGTTCAGGTCTGGAGACTGGCTAGGCCACTCCAGGACCTTGAGATACTTCTTACGGAGCCATTCCTTATTTGCCCTGGCTGTGTTTCGGGTCATTGTCATGCCATTGTCAACCCATCTTCAATACTCTTACTGAGGGAAGGAGGTTGTTGGCCAAGATCTCGCGATACATGGCCCCATCCATCCTCCCCTCAATATGGTGCAGTCGTCCTGTCCCCTTTGCAGAAAAGCATCCTCAAATGTTTCCACCTCCATGCTTCACGGTTGGGATGGTGTTCTTGGGGTTGTACTCATCCTTCTTCTTCCTCCAAACACGGCGAGTGGCGTTCAGACCAAAAAGCTAAATTTTTGTCCCTTCAGACCACCTGACCTTCTCCCATTCCTCCTCTGGATCATCCAGATGGTCATTGGCAAACTTCAGACGGGCCTGGACATGCGTTGGCTTGAGCAGGGGGACCTTTTAATCCATGACGGCGTAGTGTGTTACTAATTTATTTATTTGAGACCGTGGTCCAAGCTCTCTTCAGGTCATAAACCAGATCCTGCCGTGTAGTTCTGGGCTGACCCCTCAGCTTCCTCATGATCATTGATGCCCCAAGAGGTGAGCTCTTGCATGGAGCCCCAGACCAAGGGTGATTGACCGTCATCTTGAACTAATTCCATTTTCTAATAATTGCGCCAACAGTTGTTACCTTCTCACCAAGCTGCTTGCCTATTGTCCTGTAGCCAATCCCAGCCTTGTGCAGGTCTACAATTGTACCCCCGATGTCCTTACACAGCTCTCTGGTCTTGGCCATTGTGGAGAGGTTGGAGTCTGTTTGATTGAGTGTGTGGACAGGTGTCTTTTATACAGGTACCGAGTTCAAACAGGTGCAGCTAATACAGGTAATGAGTGGAAAACACAGGAGGGCTTCTTAAAGAAACTAACAGGTCTGTGAGAGCTGGAATTCTTACTGTTTGGTAGGTGATTAAATACTTATGTCATGCAATAAAATGCAAATTAATTACTTAAAAATCATACAATGTGATTTTCTGGATTTTTGTTTTAGATTGTGTCTCTCACAGTTTAAGTGTACCTATGATAAAAATTACAGACCTTTGTAGGTAGGAAACCCTGCAAAATCGGCAGTGTATCAAACTTCTTCTCCCCACTGTATACATGTATACGTGTGTATATAAATATAACTCCAACCCTGTTCCTGGAGAGCTACAGTCCTGTAGGTTTTAATGCCAACCCTGTTCCTGGAGAGCTACAGTCCTGTAGGTTTTTGCTCCAACCCTGTTCCTGTAGAGCTACCGTCATATAGGTTTTAACTCCAACCCTGTTCCTGTAGAGCTACAGTCCTGTAGGTTTTAACTCCAACCCTGTTACTGTAGAGCTACAGTCCTGTAGGTTAACTCCAACCCTGTTCCTGTGGAGCTACAGTCCTGTAGGTTTTAACTCCAACCCTGTTCCTGGAGAGCTACAGTCCTGTAGGTTTTAACTCCAACCCTGTTCCTGTAGAGCTACTGTCCTGTAGGTTTTAACTCCAACCCTGTTACTGTAGAGCTACCGTCATGTAGGTTTTAACTCCATCCCTGTTCCTGTAGAGCTTCCGTCCTGTAGGTTTTAACTCTAAACCTGTTACTGTAGAGCTACAGTCATGTAAGTTTTAACTCCAACCCTGTTCCTGTAGAGCTACAGTCCTGTAGGTTTTAAATCCAACCCTGTTCCTGTAGAGCTACAGTCCTGTAGGTTTTTGCTCCAACCCTGTTCCTGTAGAGCTACAGTCCTGTAGGTTTTAACTCCAACCCTGTTCCTGTAGAGCTACTGTCCTGTAGGTTTTAACTCCAACCCTGTTCCTGTGGAGCTACAGTCCTGTAGGTTTTAACTCCAACCCTGTTCCTGTGGAGCTACAGTCCTGTAGGTTTTTGCTCCAACCCTGTTCCTGTGGAGCTACAGTCCTGTAGGTTTTTGCTCCAACCCTGTTCCTGTGGAGCTACAGTCCTGTAGGTTTTTGCTCCAACCCTGTTCCTGTAGAGCTACCGTCATGTAGGTTTTAACTCCAACCCTGTTCCTGTAGAGCTACAGTCTTGTAGGTTTTTGCCCCAACCCTGTTCCTGTAGAGATACTGTCCTGTAGGTTTTAACTCTAACCCTGTTCCTGTACTACTGTCCTGTAGGTTTTAACTCTAACCCTGTTCCTGTACTACTGTCCTGTAGGTTTTAACTCCAACCCTGTTCCTGTAGAGCTACTGTCCTGTAGGTTTTTGCTCCAACCCTGTTCCTGTACTACTGTCCTGTAGGTTTTTGCTCCAACCCTGTTACTGTAGAGCTACAGTCCTGTAGGTTTTCGCTCTCCAACCTTAATCTAGCGCACCTGATTTCCAACCACATTATGTTATTGATGCTCTCGTACACAATCCATTTCAGTTTGTACAACTATACCATGATTAAATTGATTGACCTTTGACACTCTACAATAACCTTGTTTATTAATGCATTTCCTCCTCTGCTGGTTTCAAAGCAACCTCAGGCAGCTGATGGTCTCCAAAAATGGAGGGAGTCATTTCCCTGTCATGATGTTTTTTTAAAGGCATTATTGGTGTGTACATACCTTCTCCCTCTCATCCAAAGGAATCTCTGAAGAGAGAGTGTCTGTGTGTGGGAGAGAGAGACATATCTGACTCCACAGTGCTGCCACAGCAGGTCTCACAGCTCCAGTCTTACTCATCTCATTTTAATAGGAGCCTTTGATGAAGGGAAAGAGTGCCCCAGAGACGTCACTAGGAGAGAGAGCGGGCTTCTTTCCTCCCCCTTTCTCCCTCCCCTTGTACATTTAAACACCCTGGTTATCACCTTTATTTTACATCTCTCAGATTTGCACTTTGAGCAGAGGACACATTTGCCTCCTCGACATGGCCTCCCCTGTGAACGGAGCGTATTCTTCTGATTAACCCCCTGCATTGATGGTGACCACACACACGGGTTCACACACACGCATGCATGCGGGCATACACACATACATGGTTCACACACACACACACACACACACACACACACACACACACATGCAGGCATACACACATACATGGTTCAGACACACACACATGCTTGCGGGCAAACTCACACACACACACACACACACAGGGATACACAGACACATTGGCCCCCCCTTCCCCACACACACGCACACACGTGTCCCCTCACATGTGACCGCGAGCGCCACCCGCCAACCCACTGCATGTGCGTCTTAACGTGTGGCGTGTCCGTTAGCGTGGAATGGGTTGGGATAGTCCCGTGTGCCAGCTGTGCTTTCACCCCCACCAGGGCGAGATGTACTGAGAAAGCAGAAGAGAGAGCGGAGGGGGTGGGGACGAGAGGGAGTCACACAAGCGTTTTACTCAATAGCCCCCGTCCTCCGAGGATACACTCTCCTTCTGTTTATCTACACAAACAGCTGCCGGAGCTGGAAGTGGAAGAATCAAAATCAGACTTTCATATGGAGATGGAATATCGGTGAGGAATTGAGTCAGTCTTTAGCCTAAAGGCTGTTGACTCTGTGGGCTCTGTGGTTAGTGTGTTGTATAGAAAGTAACATGCTATCTTGTTTTCCTTGGTGCGTCATGTGTTGGTTATGTAAAACCAATTGCAGTGCATGTATATAGGAACAAATATGATTTTATCCCCTTAAAATGCAGTGCCTTGACCAGCTGAATGTTAAAGCCATTTTCAGTTTTTTTATTCTCTTAAATACCTCCTCTCCAAGAATGGAACGTTAAGTGGCCCTGACTCCATTTGTCAAAGACCCTTTGTGTCTCTCTGCTAACGACCTTTCAGTTTAAATAAGTAAACGTTTCTTTTCTCCTTGTGCCGCGTCTCATCGTCTGTAAATGACCCCTCGGATGTCTTCGGCCCGTTTTCTGAACGCATTAGGAGCCCGTTGGTTTCTCAGACAGGACAGAGGGGCCGGCTTCCCCCGGCCTGGCCAGGCAATGTGTGTGACCCAACCTCGGCCATGCTGCTTCGGCCCGGCAATCATTCACTGCGGCTGCTCCAAGTAGGAACTGACAGGGTGGGAGGCAATTACCGCCACTCAGCCAGCCATTTAGGCTCGGAACTAGGGGGCCAGACACTGCTCACTTAGGGTTGAGCTCAGACTGGCTTAAGCAGGAATGACACTCCTGTCTAGGGAAAACAGGGGGGGAGGGAGTTGAGGACACACACAGACACTGGGGGATGCACCAACGCAGGCATGTGTATATACACACACACACTGAAAGACACACGCAAGCTTGCTTATTCAGTTACTCAAACACACTCATACTTCAAAAGACACTCAAGTAGAGGTTAACACACATGGTTAGGTATACCATTTAATCATACACTCTTCTACATCTGATAATTGTATTGTACATTAATACGCACACTCACCCAGACAGACACTCAGAGACACAGTATAAGCACTGACAGACACAATGAACAGCTCTCAAGCCTCTAACCTTGCTCATTACTAAGACTAATGTGCTTTTGTTTGTAGACTCATTCTCCTTTAAGAAGGCATGCCCTCTCAATGTTATACAAATGAATGATCAGAATGTCCTCTCAATGTTATACAAATGAATGATCAGAATGTCCTCTCAATGTTATACAAATGAATGATCAGAATGTCCTCTCAATGTTATACAAATGAATGATCAGAATGTCCTCTCAATGTTATACAAATGAATGATCAGAATGTCCTCTCAATGTTATACAAATGAATGATCAGAATGTCCTCTCAATGTTATACAAATACACAGTAAACATCTACATTTTCTTCTGATTTCAAAATCCCCCACCTCCTTTAGAACACTGTAGTGACTCTGATGTAATTCTAGTGTTATTTACTTAACAGTAGGGTGAAAACATGACTCATGAAACAGAGAAATACCACGGCGGCATCCCAAATGGCACCCTGTCCCCTATTTAGTGCACTACTTTTGACTAGGGCTCACAGGGCTCTGTTTCATGAGTCATGTTTTAACCCTACTGATGTTGGAGGTGTAACTGCGGTATGAGCTGACAAACCACTCTCTTCCTTATTATCCTACTGTGTTAGTCACAAACCACTCTCTTCCTTATTATCCTACTGTGTTAGTCACAAACCACTCTCTTCCTTATTATCCTACTGTGTTAGTCACAAACCACTCTCTTCCTTATTATCCTACTGTGTTAGAAGTTACACACCACTCTCTTCCTTATCCTACTGTGCTAAAAGTCACAAACCACTCTTCCTTATTATCCTACTGTGTTAGAAGTCACAAACCACTCTTCTTTATTATCCTACTGTGTTAGTCACAAACCACTCTTTTCCTGTTACGAAAAACTAAGAGTGGTGGATGGAATCAGGCGCAGAGAGCAGGGTTCTGTCGTTTTATCAAATTTATACACCGGTGCAACCGAAAAATGATCACTGGGCGCATACCGAACAGGAGGAGACATAGAGCCTCACATCCCTAGATAAAGTGGGCCACCAGTATTTCCCCCTAAAACCCTGCACTGTCCTATCAATCCCCGGATGACCCGCAGACGGTAGTGTGTGAGCCCACCGACTCAATTTATCACGGACACCAAGCGGTACGTAACTTCGACCAGTTGGACACTGTATATCACCCCGCTCCTCCGCTCTCTCCACTGGCTTCCAGTTGAAGCTCGCATCCGCTACAAGACCATGGTGCTTGCCTACGGAGCTGTGAGGGGAACGGCACCTCAGTACCTCCAGGCTCTGATCAGGCCCTACACCCAAACAAGGGCACTGCGTTCATCCACCTCTGGCCTGCTCGCCTCCCTACCACTGAGGAAGTACAGTTCCCGCTCAGCCCAGTCAAAACTGTTCGCTGCTCTGGCTCCCCAATGGTGGAACACACTCCCTCACGACGCCAGGACAGCGGAGTCAATCACCACCTTCCGGAGACACCTGAAACCCCACCTCTTTAAGGAATACCTAGGATAGGATAAAGTAATCCTTCTCACCCCCCCCCCTTAAAAGATTTAGATGCACTATTGTAAAGTGGCTGTTCCACTGGATGTCATAAGGTGAATGCACCAATTTGTAAGTCGCTCTGGATAAGAGCGTCTGCTAAATGACTTAAATGTAAATGTAAATGTATAGGCGCAGGTTCAACCCTCAACGCCCGCTCGATGTCCGCGTCCACCTCCCATACCACTGGGGCCACCAGCCGAGAGGCTGGAAGGATGGGAGTGGGTTCGATGGACCGGTCCTCGGTGTCATAGAGACGGGACAGCGTGTCGCCCTTAGTGTTGAGGGAACCTTGTCTGTAAGAGATCGTAATTCTAAAACGTGTAAAGAACATGGCCCACCTAGCCTGACGTGGATTCAGTCTCCTCGCTTCCCGAATATACTCCAGATTACGGTGGTCAGTCCAGATGAGAAAAGGGTGTTTAGCCCCCTCAAGCCAGTGTCTCCACACCTTCAGGGCCTTTACCATAGCTAGTAACTCCCGATCCCCCACATAATAGTTCCGCTCCGCTGGACCCAGCTTCTTAGAAAAGAAAGCGCAGGGACGGAGCTTCGGTGGCGTGCCCGAGCGCTGAGACAGCATGGCTCCAACTCCAGCCTCGGACGCATCCACCTCCACTATGAATGCTAACGAAGGGTCCGGATGCGCCAACACGGGAGCTCCGGTGAACAGTACCTTCAACTGGTTGAAGGCTCCATCAGCCTCTGCTGACCACCGCAGACACACCGGCCCCCCCTTCAGCAGTGAGGTAATGGGTGCCGCTACTTGACCAAAACCCCGGATAAACCTCCGGTAGTAATTGGCAAACCCTAAAAACCGCTGCACCTCCTTTACCGTGGTCGGAGTCGGCCAATTACGCACGGCGTTAACGCGGTCACACTCCATCATCATCCCCGAGCTGGAAATGCGATAACCCAGGAAGGAAACGGCTGGTTTGGAGAACACACATTTCTCAGCCTTGACGTATAGGTCATGCTCCAGCAGTCGCCCAAGAACCCTGCGCACCAAGGAAACATGCGTGGCGCGTGTGGTAGAATAAATCAAGATGTCATCAATGTAGACTACCACACCCTGCCCGTGCAAGTCCCTAAGAATCTCATCTACAAATGATTGGAAGACGACTGGAGCATTCTTCAACCCATACGGCATGACGAGGTACTCATAGTGGCCTGATGTGGTACTAAACGCTGTTTTCCACTCGTCTCCTCCCCGAATACGCACCAGATTATACGCGCCAGTCCAGTTTTGTGAAGAAACGCGCTCCGTGGAATGATTCCACCGCCGTAGCGATGAGAGGTAGCGGATAACTAAAACCCACGGTGATCGAATTGAGACCTCGATAATCAATGCACGGACGCAGACCTCCCTCCTTTTTCCTCACAAAAAAGAAACTCGAGGAGACGGGTGACATGGAGGGCCGAATGTACCCCTGTCTCAGAGCTTCCGTGACATATGTCTCCATAGCCAACGTCTCCTCCTGTGACAGTGGGTACACATGACTCCGGGGAAGTGCAGCGTTCTCCTGGAGGTTTATCACGCAATCCCACCGTCGATGAGGTGGTAACTTGGTTGCTTTGTTCTTACTAAAAGCGATAGCCAAATCGGCATATTCTGGGGGAATGCGCACGGTGGAAACCTGGTCTGGACTCTCCACCGTCGTGGCACCGATGGAAACTCCTATACATCTCTCTGAACACTCGTCTGACCACCCCTTAAGAGCCCCCTGTTTCCAGGAAATAATGGGATTGTGAATAGCCAGCCAGGGAACCCCCAACACCACCGGGAACCCAGGTGAATCAATAAGGTAGAAACTGATCCTCTCCCTATGATTCCCCTGCGTTACCATGTCCAGCGGAATCGTGGCCTCCCTGACCAGCCCTGACCCTAACGGTCGGCTATCTAAGGAGTGCACGGGGATAGGTGGGTCTATCTGCACTAACGGAATACCCAATTTACGGGCGAGTCCACAATCCATAAAACTCCCAACTGCGCCTGAATCGACTAGCGCCTTATGCTGAAGAGAGGGGAAAAACGCAGGGGAAAAAAAAAAAACATGTGACCAACAGGGAGCTCTGAGTGAGTTTGGTGCTTACTCACCTGGGGTGGCCGAGGAGTGTTTCGCTGACCATCTCGACTCCCAGAGGGACTCCTCCAACACCGGTCCGAAGTGTGTCCTCTCCGTCCACAATAGGAGCAGGAGGAGCTCCCTCTGGTCCCCCTAGATGCAGCTCCTCCCAACTCCATCTGAGTGGGAGTGGGAGAGCTGGAAGGTGGAATTAACAGGACCCCTTCTGAACGCCCGCAGGCAGCTAGCAGGTTGTCCAATCGAATAGACATGTCTATAAGTTCATCCAGGGAGAGAGTTGTGTCTCTGCAAGCTAGCTCCCAGCGGACATCCTCCCGGAGACTAGACCGGTAATGGTCCATCAGGGCCATGTCATTCCACCCAGCAGCTAGGGTCCTAAACTCCAATGCGAAGTCCTGAGCGCTCCTCATCTCCTTTCCTTTCATTTCTTTCTGGAACAGTCTGTGAACTCCAGGTAGTTGTCCCGAGCCGAGTCTGGACTGTTCCAGCCCAGTCCAGGGCCTTGCCCGTTAAACAGGAGACGAGGAGGCCCACACTCTCCTCACCCGAGGGAGCCGGACGCACGGTAGCCAGGTAGAGCTCTAGCTGGAGCAAAAATCCCTGCCACCCAGCCGCTGCTCCATCGTACTCCCTCGGGGGGAGAGACTCAGTGCGCTGGACCCAGAGGACGACGTAGGTGGAGTAGGTGTTGAAGGTGGTGTCGGCAGTGGGAGAGCTGAGATAGACGTCGGTAGACCACTCCTCTCCCATCGTTCCATCCTCTCCATCATCTGATCCATCACCGTACCAATCCGATGGAGGACAGCTGTGTGGTGATGGACGCGCTCCTCCATAGTGGGGAGAGGGGTGGTCGCTGCTCCTGCTGACTCCATTTCTTCGGTGCGGGCTTCTGTTACGAAAAACTAAGAGTGGTGGATGGAATCAGGTGCAGAGAGCAGGGTTCTGTCATTTATCAAATTTATACACCGGTGCAACCGAAAAATTATCACGCCAACACACAGGGCGTAATATAGGTTGCCAGTCCAAAACAACAGGACAAAATAGACCAGAGAATAAAGATAAGAAAAACAAATCGCACCATCTAACACAGAGTAACAAAAAACAAGCCTGCACAAAATACCCAGCGGGCCTAGTGCCCTTAAATACCCTACAAACAAACCCTAATACAAGACAGGTGTACCCAATTAACCACTAACCAACACAAACGGAAAAGGAATCGATGGCAGCTAATAGGCCGGTGACGACGACCGCCGAGCCCCGCCCGAACAGGAAGAGGCACCCTCTTCAGCGAGGTTCGTGACACTTCCTTATTATCCTACTGTGTTAGAAGTCACAAACCACTCTCTTCCTTATTATCCTACTGTGATAGAAGTCACTAACTACTCTCTTCCTTATTATCCTACTGGGTTAGAAGTCACAAATCACTCCCTTATTATCCTACTGTGATAGAAGTCACAAACCACTCTCTTCCTTATTATCCTACTGTGATAGAAGTCACAAACCACTCCCTTCCTTATTATCCTACTGTGATAGAAGTCACAAACCACTCTCTTCCTTATTATCCTACTGTGTTAGAAGTCACAAACCACTCTTCCTTATTTTCCTACTGTATTAGAAGTCACAAACCACTCTTCCTTATTTTCCTACTGTATTAGAAGTCACAAACCACTCTTCCTTATTATCCTACTGTGTTAGAAGTCACAAACCACTCTTTCCTTATTATTCTACTGTGTTAGAAGTCACAAACCACTCTCTTATTATCCTACTGTGATAGAAGTCACAAACTACTCTCTTCCTTATTATCCTACTGTGATAGAAGTCACAAACCACTTCCTTATTTTCCTACTGTTTAGAAGTCACAAACCACTCTCTTCCTTATTATCCTACTGTGATAGAAGTCACAAACCACTCTTCCTTATTTTCCTACTGTATTAGAAGTCACAAACTACTCTCTTCCTTATTATTCTACTGTGATAGAAGTCACAAACCACTCTTATTTTCCTACTGTATTAGAAGTCACAAACCACTCTTCCTTATTTTCCTACTGTATTAGAAGTCACAAACCACTCTTCCTTATTTTCCTACTGTATTAGAAGTCACAAACCACTCTTCCTTATTTTCCTACTGTATTAGAAGTCACAAACCACTCTCTTCCTTATTATTCTACTGTGTTAGAAGTCACAAACCACTCTCTTATTATCCTACTGTGATAGAAGTCACAAACTACTCTCTTCCTTATTATCCTACTGTGATAAAGTCACAAACCACTCTCTTCCTTATTATCCTACTGTGATAGAAGTCACAAACCACTCTTTCCTTATTATCCTACTGTGATAAAGTCACAAACCACTCTCTTCCTTATTATCCTACTGTGATAGAAGTCACAAACCACTCTCTTCCTTATTATCCTACTGTGATAGAAGTCACAAACCACTCTCTTCCTTATTATCCTACTGTGTTAGAAGTCACAAACCACTCTTATTATCCTACTGTGTTAGAAGTCACAAACCACTCTCTTCCTTTTTTATCCTACTGTGATAGAAGTCACAAACCACTCTCTTATTATCCTACTGTGATAGAAGTCACAAACCACTCTCTTCCTTATTATCCTACTGTGTTAGAAGTCACAAACCACTCTTCCTTATTATCCTACTGTGTTAGAAGTCACAAACCACTTTTCCTTTTTATCCTACTGTGATAGAAGTCACAAACCACTCTCTTATTATCCTACTGTGATAGAAGTCACAAACTACTCTCTTCCTTATTATCCTACTGTGATAGAAGTCACAAACCACTCTTCCTTATTTTCCTACTGTATTAGAAGTCACAAAACACTCTTCCTTATTTTCCTTGTATTAGAAGTCACAAACCACTCTTCCTTATTTTCCTACTGTATTAGAAGTCACAAACCACTCTTCCTTATTATCCTACTGTGTTAGAAGTCACAAACCACTCTCTTCCTTATTATTCTTCTGTGTTAGAAGTCACAAACCACTCTCTTATTATCCTACTGTGATAGAAGTCACAAACTACTCTCTTCCTTATTATCCTACTGTGATAGAAGTCACAAACCACTCTTCCTTATTTTCCTACTGTATTAGAAGTCACAAACCACTCTCTTCCTTATTATCCTACTGTGATAGAAGTCACAAACCACTCTTCCTTATTTTCCTACTGTATTAGAAGTCACAAACTACTCTCTTCCTTATTATCCTACTGTGATAGAAGTCACAAACCACTCTTCCTTATTTTCCTACTGTATTAGAAGTCACAAACCACTCTTCCTTATTTTCCTACTGTATTAGAAGTCACAAACCACTCTTCCTTATTTTCCTACTGTATTAGAAGTCACAAACCACTCTTCCTTATTTTCCTACTGTATTAGAAGTCACAAACCACTCTTCCTTATTATCCTACTGTGTTAGAAGTCACAAACCACTCTCTTCCTTATTATTCTACTGTGTTAGAAGTCACAAACCACTCTCTTATTTTCCTACTGTATTAGAAGTCACAAACCACTCTTCCTTATTATCCTACTGTATTAGAAGTCACAAACCACTCTTCCTTATTTTCCTACTGTATTAGAAGTCACAAACCACTCTCTTCCTTATTTTCCTACTGTATTAGAAGTCACAAACCACTCTCTTCCTTATTTTCCTACTGTATTAGAAGTCACAAACCACTCTTCCTTATTATTCTACTGTATTAGAAGTCACAAACCACTCTTCCTTATTTTCCTACTGTATTAGAAGTCACAAACTACTCTCTTCCTTATTATCCTACTGTGATAGAAGTCACAAACCACTCTTCCTTATTTTCCTACTGTATTAGAAGTCACAAACCACTCTTCCTTATTTTCCTACTGTATTAGAAGTCACAAACCACTCTTCCTTATTATCCTACTGTGTTAGAAGTCACAAACCACTCTCTTCCTTATTATTCTACTGTGTTAGAAGTCACAAACCACTCTCTTATTATCCTACTGTGATAGAAGTCACAAACTACTCTCTTCCTTATTATCCTACTGTGATAAAGTCACAAACCACTCTCTTCCTTATTATCCTACTGTGATAGAAGTCACAAACCACTCTCTTATTATCCTACTGTGATAGAAGTCACAAACTACTCTTTCCTTATTATCCTACTGTGATAGAAGTCACAAACCACTCTTCCTTATTTTCCTACTGTATTAGAAGTCACAAACCACTCTTCCTTATTTTCCTACTGTATTAGAAGTCACAAACCACTCTTCCTTATTTTCCTACTGTATTAGAAGTCACAAACCACTCTTCCTTATTTTCCTACTGTATTAGAAGTCACAAACCACTCTTCCTTATTATCCTACTGTGTTAGAAGTCACAAACCACTCTCTTCCTTATTATTCTACTGTGTTAGAAGTCACAAACCACTCTCTTATTATCCTACTGTGATAGAAGTCACAAACTACTCTCTTCCTTATTATCCTACTGTGATAAAGTCACAAACCACTCTCTTCCTTATTATCCTACTGTGATAGAAGTCACAAACCACTCTCTTCCTTATTATCCTACTGTGATAGAAGTCACAAACCACTCTTCCTTATTATCCTACTGTGTTAGAAGTCACAAACCACTCTCTTCCTTTTTATCCTACTGTGTTAGAAGTCACAAACCACTCTCTTCCTTTTTATCCTACTGTGATAGAAGTCACAAACTACTCTCTTCCTTATTATCCTACTGTGATAGAAGTCACAAACCACTCTTCCTTATTATCCTACTGTGATAGAAGTCACAAACTACTCTCTTCCTTATTATCCTACTGTGATAGAAGTCACAAACCACTTCCTTATTTTCCTACTGTATTAGAAGTCACAAACCACTCTCTTCCTTATTATCCTACTGTGATAGAAGTCACAAACCACTCTTCCTTATTTTCCTACTGTATTAGAAGTCACAAACTACTCTCTTCCTTATTATTCTACTGTGATAGAAGTCACAAACCACTCTTCCTTATTTTCCTACTGTATTAGAAGTCACAAACCACTCTTCCTTATTTTCCTACTGTATTAGAAGTCACAAACCACTCTTCCTTATTTTCCTACTGTATTAGAAGTCACAAACCACTCTTCCTTATTTTCCTACTGTATTAGAAGTCACAAACCACTCTTCCTTATTATCCTACTGTGTTAGAAGTCACAAACCACTCTCTTCCTTATTATTCTACTGTGTTAGAAGTCACAAACCACTCTCTTATTATCCTACTGTGATAGAAGTCACAAACTACTCTCTTCCTTATTATCCTACTGTGATAGAAGTCACAAACCACTCTCTTCCTTATTATCCTACTGTGATAGAAGTCACAAACCACTCCCTTCCTTATTATCCTACTGTGATAGAAGTCACAAACCACTCTCTTCCTTATTATCCTACTGTGTTAGAAGTCACAAACCACTCTTCCTTATTATCCTACTGTGTTAGAAGTCACAAACCACTCTCTTCCTTTTTATCCTACTGTGATAGAAGTCACAAACCACTCTCTTATTATCCTACTGTGATAGAAGTCACAAACTACTCTCTTCCTTATTATCCTACTGTGATAGAAGTCACAAACCACTCTTCCTTATTTTCCTACTGTATTAGAAGTCACAAACCACTCTTCCTTGTTTTCCTACTGTATTAGAAGTCACAAACCACTCTTCCTTATTTTCCTACTGTATTAGAAGTCACAAACCACTCTTCCTTATTATCCTACTGTGTTAGAAGTCACAAACCACTCTCTTCCTTATTATTCTACTGTGTTAGAAGTCACAAACCACTCTCTTATTATCCTACTGTGATAGAAGTCACAAACTACTCTCTTCCTTATTATCCTACTGTGATAGAAGTCACAAACCACTCTTCCTTATTTTCCTACTGTATTAGAAGTCACAAACCACTCTCTTCCTTATTATCCTACTGTGATAGAAGTCACAAACCACTCTTCCTTATTTTCCTACTGTATTAGAAGTCACAAACTACTCTCTTCCTTATTATTCTACTGTGATAGAAGTCACAAACCACTCTTCCTTATTTTCCTACTGTATTAGAAGTCACAAACCACTCTTCCTTATTTTCCTACTGTATTAGAAGTCACAAACCACTCTTCCTTATTTTCCTACTGTATTAGAAGTCACAAACCACTCTTCCTTATTTTCCTACTGTATTAGAAGTCACAAACCACTCTTCCTTATTATCCTACTGTGTTAGAAGTCACAAACCACTCTCTTCCTTATTAGTCTACTGTGTTAGAAGTCACAAACCACTCTCTTATTATCCTACTGTGATAGAAGTCACAAACTACTCTCTTCCTTATTATCCTACTGTGATAGAAGTCACAAACAACTTCCTTATTTTCCTACTGTATTAGAAGTCACAAACCACTCTCTTCCTTATTTTCCTACTGTATTAGAAGTCACAAACCACTCTCTTCCTTATTTTCCTACTGTATTAGAAGTCACAAACCACTCTTCCTTATTATTCTACTGTATTAGAAGTCACAAACTACTCTCTTCCTTATTATCCTACTGTGATAGAAGTCACAAACCACTCTTCCTTATTTTCCTACTGTATTAGAAGTCACAAACCACTCTTCCTTATTATCCTACTGTGATAGAAGTCACAAACCACTCTTCCTTATTTTCCTACTGTATTAGAAGTCACAAACTACTCTCTTCCTTATTATTCTACTGTGATAGAAGTCACAAACCACTCTTCCTTATTATCCTACTGTGTTAGAAGTCACAAACCACTCTCTTCCTTATTATTCTACTGTGTTAGAAGTCACAAACCACTCTCTTATTATCCTACTGTGATAGAAGTCACAAACTACTCTCTTCCTTATTATCCTACTGTGATAGAAGTCACAAACCACTTCCTTATTTTCCTACTGTATTAGAATTCACAAACCACTCTCTTCCTTATTATCCTACTGTGATAGAAGTCACAAACCACTCTTCCTTATTTTCCTACTGTATTAGAAGTCACAAACTACTCTCTTCCTTATTATTCTACTGTGATAGAAGTCACAAACCACTCTTCCTTATTTTCCTACTGTATTAGAAGTCACAAACCACTCTTCCTTATTATCCTACTGTATTAGAAGTCACAAACCACTCTCTTCCTTATTTTCCTACTGTATTAGAAGTCACAAACCACTCTTCCTTATTTTCCTACTGTATTAGAAGTCACAAACCACTCTTCCTTATTTTCCTACTGTATTAGAAGTCACAAACCACTCTTCCTTATTTTCCTACTGTATTAGAAGTCACAAACCACTCTTCCTTATTTTCCTACTGTATTAGAAGTCACAAACCACTCTTCCTTATTTTCCTACTGTATTAGAAGTCACAAACCACTCTCTTCCTTATTATCCTACTGTGTTAGAAGTCACAAACCACTCTCTTCCTTATTATCCTACTGTGATAAAGTCACAAACCACTCTCTTCCTTATTATCCTACTGTGATAGAAGTCACAAACCACTCTCTTCCTTATTATCCTACTGTGATAGTCACAAACCACTCTCTTCCTTATTATCCTACTGTGATAGAAGTCACAAACCACTCTCTTCCTTATTATCCTACTGTGATAGTCACAAACCACTCTCTTCCTTATTATCCTACTGTGTTAGAAGTCACAAACCACTCTTCCTTATTATCCTACTGTGTTAGAAGTCACAAACCACTCTTCCTTATTATCCTACTGTGTTAGAAGTCACAAACCACTCTCTTCCTTTTTATCCTACTGTGATAGAAGTCACAAACCACTCTCTTATTATCCTACTGTGATAGAAGTCACAAACCACTCTCTTCCTTATTATCCTACTGTGTTAGAAGTCACAAACCACTCTTCCTTATTATCCTACTGTGTTAGAAGTCACAAACCACTCTCTTCCTTTTTATCCTACTGTGATAGAAGTCACAAACCACTCTCTTATTATCCTACTGTGATAGAAGTCACAAACTACTCTCTTCCTTATTATCCTACTGTGATAGAAGTCACAAACCACTCTTCCTTATTTTCCTACTGTATTAGAAGTCACAAACCACTCTTCCTTGTTTTCCTACTGTATTAGAAGTCACAAACCACTCTTCCTTATTTTCCTACTGTATTAGAAGTCACAAACCACTCTTCCTTATTATCCTACTGTGTTAGAAGTCACAAACCACTCTCTTCCTTATTATTCTTCTGTGTTAGAAGTCACAAACCACTCTCTTATTATCCTACTGTGATAGAAGTCACAAACTACTCTCTTGCTTATTATCCTACTGTGATAGAAGTCACAAACCACTCTTCCTTATTTTCCTACTGTATTAGAAGTCACAAACCACTCTCTTCCTTATTATCCTACTGTGATAGAAGTCACAAACCACTCTTCCTTATTTTCCTACTGTATTAGAAGTCACAAACTACTCTCTTCCTTATTATCCTACTGTGATAGAAGTCACAAACCACTCTTCCTTATTTTCCTACTGTATTAGAAGTCACAAACCACTCTTCCTTATTTTCCTACTGTATTAGAAGTCACAAACCACTCTTCCTTATTTTCCTACTGTATTAGAAGTCACAAACCACTCTTCCTTATTTTCCTACTGTGTTAGAAGTCACAAACCACTCTTCCTTATTATCCTACTGTGTTAGAAGTCACAAACCACTCTCTTCCTTATTATTCTACTGTGTTAGAAGTCACAAACCACTCTCTTATTATCCTACTGTGATAGAAGTCACAAACTACTCTCTTCCTTATTATCCTACTGTGTTAGAAGTCACAAACCACTCTTCCTTATTTTCCTACTGTATTAGAAGTCACAAACCACTCTCTTCCTTATTTTCCTACTGTATTAGAAGTCACAAACCACTCTCTTCCTTATTTTCCTACTGTATTAGAAGTCACAAACCACTCTTGCTTATTATTCTACTGTATTAGAAGTCACAAACCACTCTTCCTTATTTTCCTACTGTATTAGAAGTCACAAACTACTCTCTTCCTTATTATTCTACTGTGATAGAAGTCACAAACCACTCTTCCTTATTTTCCTACTGTATTAGAAGTCACAAACCACTCTTCCTTATTTTCCTACTGTATTAGAAGTCACAAACCACTCTTCCTTATTTTCTTACTGTATTAGAAGTCACAAACCACTCTTCCTTATTATCCTACTGTGTTAGAAGTCACAAACCACTCTCTTCCTTATTATTCTACTGTGTTAGAAGTCACAAACCACTCTCTTATTATCCTACTGTGATAGAAGTCACAAACTACTCTCTTCCTTATTATCCTACTGTGATAAAGTCACAAACCACTCTCTTCCTTATTATCCTACTGTGATAGAAGTCACAAACCACTCTCTTCCTTATTATCCTACTGTGATAGAAGTCACAAACCACTCTTCCTTATTATCCTACTGTGTTAGAAGTCACAAACCACTCTCTTCCTTTTTATCCTACTGTGATAGAAGTCACAAACCACTCTCTTATTATCCTACTGTGATAGAAGTCACAAACTACTCTCTTCCTTATTATCCTACTGTGATAGAAGTCACAAACCACTCTTCCTTATTTTCCTACTGTATTAGAAGTCACAAACCACTCTTCCTTATTTTCCTACTGTATTAGAAGTCACAAACCACTCTTCCTTATTTTCCTACTGTATTAGAAGTCACAAACCACTCTTCCTTATTTTCCTACTGTATTAGAAGTCACAAACCACTCTTCCTTATTATCCTACTGTGTTAGAAGTCACAAACCACTCTCTTCCTTATTATTCTACTGTGTTAGAAGTCACAAACCACTCTCTTATTATCCTACTGTGATAGAAGTCACAAACTACTCTCTTCCTTATTATCCTACTGTGATAAAGTCACAAACCACTCTCTTCCTTATTATCCTACTGTGATAGAAGTCACAAACCACTCTCTTCCTTATTATCCTACTGTGATAGAAGTCACAAACCACTCTTCCTTATTATCCTACTGTGTTAGAAGTCACAAACCACTCTCTTCCTTTTATCCTACTGTGATAGAAGTCACAAACCACTCTCTTATTATCCTACTGTGATAGAAGTCACAAACTACTCTCTTCCTTATTATCCTACTGTGATAGAAGTCACAAACCACTCTTCCTTATTATCCTACTGTGATAGAAGTCACAAACCACTCTTCCTTATTATCCTACTGTGATAGAAGTCACAAACTACTCTCTTCCTTATTATCCTACTGTGATAGAAGTCACAAACCACTTCCTTATTTTCCTACTGTATTAGAAGTCACAAACCACTCTCTTCCTTATTATCCTACTGTGATAGAAGTCACAAACCACTCTTCCTTATTTTCCTACTGTATTAGAAGTCACAAACTACTCTCTTCCTTATTATTCTACTGTGATAGAAGTCACAAACCACTCTTCCTTATTTTCCTACTGTATTAGAAGTCACAAACCACTCTTCCTTATTTTCCTACTGTATTAGAAGTCACAAACCACTCTTCCTTATTTTCCTACTGTATTAGAAGTCACAAACCACTCTTCCTTATTTTCCTACTGTATTAGAAGTCACAAACCACTCTTCCTTATTATCCTACTGTGTTAGAAGTCACAAACCACTCTCTTCCTTATTATTCTACTGTGTTAGAAGTCACAAACCACTCTCTTATTATCCTACTGTGATAGAAGTCACAAACTACTCTCTTCCTTATTATCCTACTGTGATAAAGTCACAAACCACTCTCTTCCTTATTATCCTACTGTGATAGAAGTCACAAACCACTCTCTTCCTTATTATCCTACTGTGATAGTCACAAACCACTCTCTTCCTTATTATCCTACTGTGTTAGAAGTCACAAACCACTCTTCCTTATTATCCTACTGTGTTAGAAGTCACAAACCACTCTCTTCCTTTTTATCCTACTGTGATAGAAGTCACAAACCACTCTTTTATTATCCTACTGTGATAGAAGTCACAAACTACTCTCTTCCTTATTATCCTACTGTGATAGAAGTCACAAACCACTCTTCCTTATTTTCCTACTGTATTAGAAGTCACAAACCACTCTTCCTTATTTTCCTACTGTATTAGAAGTCACAAACCACTCTTCCTTATTTTCCTACTGTATTAGAAGTCACAAACCACTCTTCCTTATTATCCTACTGTGTTAGAAGTCACAAACCACTCTCTTCCTTATTATTCTACTGTGTTAGAAGTCACAAACCACTCTCTTATTATCCTACTGTGATAGAAGTCACAAACTACTCTCTTCCTTATTATCCTACTGTGATAGAAGTCACAAACCACTCTTCCTTATTTTCCTACTGTATTAGAAGTCACAAACCACTATCTTCCTTATTATCCTACTGTGATAGAAGTCACAAACCACTCTTCCTTATTTTCCTACTGTATTAGAAGTCACAAACTACTCTCTTCCTTATTATTCTACTGTGATAGAAGTCACAAACCACTCTTCCTTATTTTCCTACTGTATTAGAAGTCACAAACCACTCTTCCTTATTTTCCTACTGTATTAGAAGTCACAAACCACTCTTCCTTATTTTCCTACTGTATTAGAAGTCACAAACCACTCTTCCTTATTTTCCTACTGTATTAGAAGTCACAAACCACTCTTCCTTATTATCCTACTGTGTTAGAAGTCACAAACCACTCTCTTCCTTATTATTCTACTGTGTTAGAAGTCACAAACCACTCTCTTATTATCCTACTGTGATAGAAGTCACAAACTACTCTCTTCCTTATTATCCTACTGTGATAGAAGTCACAAACAACTTCCTTATTTTCCTACTGTATTAGAAGTCACAAACCACTCTCTTCCTTATTTTCCTACTGTATTAGAAGTCACAAACCACTCTCTTCCTTATTTTCCTACTGTATTAGAAGTCACAAACCACTCTTCCTTATTATTCTACTGTATTAGAAGTCACAAACTACTCTCTTCCTTATTATCCTACTGTGATAGAAGTCACAAACCACTCTTCCTTATTTTCCTACTGTATTAGAAGTCACAAACCACTCTTCCTTATTATCCTACTGTGATAGAAGTCACAAACCACTCTTCCTTATTTTCCTACTGTATTAGAAGTCACAAACCACTCTTCCTTATTTTCCTACTGTATTAGAAGTCACAAACCACTCTTCCTTATTATCCTACTGTGTTAGAAGTCACAAACCACTCTCTTCCTTATTATTCTACTGTGTTAGAAGTCACAAACCACTCTCTTATTATCCTACTGTGATAGAAGTCACAAACTACTCTCTTCCTTATTATCCTACTGTGATAGAAGTCACAAACCACTCTTCCTTATTTTCCTACTGTATTAGAAGTCACAAACCACTCTCTTCCTTATTATCCTACTGTGATAGAAGTCACAAACCACTCTTCCTTATTTTCCTACTGTATTAGAAGTCACAAACTACTCTCTTCCTTATTATTCTACTGTGATAGAAGTCACAAACCACTCTTCCTTATTTTCCTACTGTATTAGAAGTCACAAACCACTCTTCCTTATTTTCCTACTGTATTAGAAGTCACAAACCACTCTTCCTTATTTTCCTACTGTATTAGAAGTCACAAACCACTCTTCCTTATTTTCCTACTGTGTTAGAAGTCACAAACCACTCTTCCTTATTATCCTACTGTGTTAGAAGTCACAAACCACTCTCTTCCTTATTATTCTACTGTGTTAGAAGTCACAAACCACTCTCTTATTATCCTACTGTGATAGAAGTCACAAACTACTCTCTTCCTTATTATCCTACTGTGATAGAAGTCACAAACAACTCTTCCTTATTTTCCTACTGTATTAGAAGTCACAAACCACTCTTCCTTATTTTCCTACTGTATTAGAAGTCACAAACCACTCTCTTCCTTATTATCCTACTGTATTAGAAGTCACAAACCACTCTCTTCCTTATTTTCCTACTGTATTAGAAGTCACAAACAACTTCCTTATTTTCCTACTGTATTAGAAGTCACAAACCACTCTCTTCCTTATTATCCTACTGTGATAGAAGTCACAAACCACTCTTCCTTATTTTCCTACTGTGATAGAAGTCACAAACCACTCTTCCTTATTTTCCTACTGTATTAGAAGTCACAAACTACTCTCTTCCTTATTATTCTACTGTGATAGAAGTCACAAACCACTCTTCCTTATTTTCCTACTGTATTAGAAGTCACAAACCACTCTTCCTTATTTTCCTACTGTATTAGAAGTCACAAACCACTCTTCCTTATTTTCCTACTGTATTAGAAGTCACAAACCACTCTTCCTTATTTTCCTACTGTATTAGAAGTCACAAACCACTCTCTTCCTTATTATCCTACTGTGTTAGAAGTCACAAACCACTCTCTTCCTTATTATTCTACTGTGTTAGAAGTCACAAACCACTCTCTTATTATCCTACTGTGATAGAAGTCACAAACTACTCTCTTCCTTATTATCCTACTGTGATAAAGTCACAAACCACTCTCTTCCTTATTATCCTACTGTGATAGAAGTCACAAACCACTCTTCCTTATTTTCCTACTGTATTAGAAGTCACAAACCACTCTTCCTTATTTTCCTACTGTATTAGAAGTCACAAACCACTCTTCCTTATTTTCCTACTGTATTAGAAGTCACAAACCACTCTTCCTTATTTTCCTACTGTATTAGAAGTCACAAACCACTCTTCCTTATTATCCTACTGTGTTAGAAGTCACAAACCACTCTCTTCCTTATTATTCTACTGTGATAGAAGTCACAAACCACTCTTCCTTATTATTCTACTGTATTAGAAGTCACAAACCACTCTTCCTTATTTTCCTACTGTATTAGAAGTCACAAACTACTCTCTTCCTTATTATTCTACTGTGATAGAAGTCACAAACCACTCTTCCTTATTTTCCTACTGTATTAGAAGTCACAAACCACTCTCTTCCTTATTTTCCTACTGTATTAGAAGTCACAAACCACTCTTCCTTATTATTCTACTGTATTAGAAGTCACAAACCACTCTTCCTTATTTTCCTACTGTATTAGAAGTCACAAACTACTCTCTTCCTTATTATCCTACTGTGATAGAAGTCACAAACCACTCTTCCTTATTATTCTACTGTATTAGAAGTCACAAACCACTCTTCCTTATTTTCCTACTGTATTAGAAGTCACAAACTACTCTCTTCCTTATTATCCTACTGTGATAGAAGTCACAAACCACTCTTCCTTATTATTCTACTGTATTAGAAGTCACAAACCACTCTTCCTTATTATTCTACTGTATTAGAAGTCACAAACCACTCTTCCTTATTTTCCTACTGTATTAGAAGTCACAAACCACTCTTCCTTATTATTCTACTGTATTAGAAGTCACAAACCACTCTTCCTTATTATTCTACTGTATTAGAAGTCACAAACCACTCTTCCTTATTATTCTACTGTATTAGAAGTCACAAACCACTCTTCCTTATTTTCCTACTGTATTAGAAGTCACAAACCACTCTTCCTTATTTTCCTACTGTATTAGAAGTCACAAACCACTCTTCCTTATTTTCCTACTGTATTAGAAGTCACAAACCACTCTCTTCCTTATTTTCCTACTGTATTAGAAGTCACAAACCACTCTTCCTTATTTTCCTACTGTATTAGAAGTCACAAACCACTCTCTTCCTTATTATCCAACTGCATTACAAGTTCAAAATGGCATTAGAAAGTGTAGGCTCTATTGATGTTAGAAAGTTTGACTCTCAAACGCCAACCCATTGATGTTAGGCTAATACATGGTTTCTAACGCAGCTGCATGGGTTTTGTCTGATTATAGTCAGGCCTGGTTTTGTTGTATCCAATGGCAGTGTCTGTGATGGCCTTAACTGGCCTTATCGCACAGTTCCGAAACCGCCAAAGCAACTGCTATGCGAATGTCGGCTAAAGTGAATCCGATAGAATCGGGCCCTAGCTCTATGAACGGGCAGTAGCTCAGAAGGTAAATACTGGCATCACCATCACCACAATAATCGCAGCCATCTTTCTTGGAAATGCCACTCTTCCATGAGAGTTACACCCTGTCATTTGCACTATTTATCTACGGCAGTCAGAATGGATTTTTTTAAAGTCAAAATGGTGGAGCAGTTTCTTTCACAACGCTAGAGAGGGTTTTGTGTTTTGCTATCATCTGCAATAACTGACTCATGGTTCAAAACCAGCGACCGTAAAATAATAAATGATCTTGGTCTTGTATTGACAATAGAACCTGTTGAAGCTTGAAGGTTTTTGACATACGCTTGTTTGCAACAGGTGAATATGGTAAGAACATGTACCTGACTTTGATGCCCAAAGTATATTCTGTATTTTCACATAGGTGAAGGGTTCAGTAGTCCACAGCCAAACTCCTCCAGCATCTCTTTCACCTGGAATTGGCATTGAACCTCCATCTGAAGGACATCACTCACAAACGCCTGAGAATACACAACAGCACTAACCAGCTGATCCATTCCATAGCTTTGACGATATCAAGGCCCAACCGTCACAGTCATAAAAACCCTCAAAATGTTAAGTTAGTGAAATAGTGACACGTGGATATAGAAATAGATAGTGGGATTTAAACCCACAACTCACTGACTCAGACGGGGGACCCACTGGTTGAATCAATGTTGTTTCCACGTCATTTCAACCCAAGAGATCTATGTGATGACTTTGAATCAACATGGAAAACTGATTGGATTTGCAAAAAGTCATCAATTTAAAGGTGCAATATGCTCTGCCATTTCCGTTTCCGTGACCAAACAAGCACTGCGTTGAGAATCATTGTACCATATAAACCACTGTGAAATAATATTTTCATTATACCTTTTCAGCTGTTTGAAGCTAGTGTACAAAACTGAAAGTAAAACAAAACTTAAGAATGGGAAGCATAGAAATAGCACACAAAGAACAGATCTACAGCTTCTTAGACTTGCCTTCAATTTGAATGACAAATCTATAACTATCATTTCTATGTGAATTTGGTCGGGTCGTCCAAAAAGTTACATTGCAGCTTTTTTATTGCTGATAATTCGTATTTTTTTCCCACCCAACTTTTAACCTAAATCCAATGACATGGTTAAATGTTTTCTTGATTTCACGTTGAATTCACGTTAGTTGAAAACTCAACCAAATGAAAATGAAATCTAGATGTTGAACTGACTGACGCCTGGGCCCGGTGGGCTGATTTCCCTTCTAAATTCCAGATGGTTAGGAGCCTGATAATTGGGTTTGTGATAGCACACACTCTTTGAGCCACTCAAGATGTTTAGAGGCTACGGCTACGACATGTGATTACTTAAGAGCTCACATTGGCATCATGTTGAGGTGTTGTTTTACATTGCAAGAGATTTCAGAGATGGGACTTGTCATTGCCAGGTTGGTGACCCTTGTACATATGCTCTGAGACGTTTCAGAGCCTTGACACCACTGGCTCACTCCCCATCTTATAGCTATTAAATGACAGAATACAACTGAACTCACATTCCTGTCACACAAAACATCCGATGGACTCAGAACTCTGGGTGTATTGATATTGTATTAATATTGACTTCATTAAATAATTGCTTCCCCAAGATAATTCAATGACAAGAATAATATAATAATAATAATATATGCCATTTAGCAGACGCTTTTATCCAAAGCGACTTACAGTCATGTGTGCATACATTCTACGTATGGGTGGTCCCAGGAATCGAACCCACTACCCTGGCGTTACAAGCACCAGGGTAGGAGCATCAAAAATGATTTGGACACTGCCAGGGATACTCTCACATGGCATTGGAAAATTATGGAATGAATGTGAAACATCTGTTCTCTACAGCCTATTTCTATGTTCACGGTTGTGCAATGTAATTCATCAATGGTCTCACAAGGGGGCAGCACTACAAGATGGCTGCCGTTGCCCTCGTCAATGGATTGCATTACCCTGCAGTACCTCTATTGGCCACCACTCTCCAGCTGCAGAGGATTGGGGGAATCAGGCCTGCAATCAAGCCTGATACACCTGAAACTGATTGACTGTAACTGAACACTGATTGGAATGCATGATCAGTAATGCACTGGTGAGGAAGCCAGGAACAAAGAGTGCTCTGCCGGTCTTCCCAACAGGTGAAATCCATTTATGTCTTGTTTGTTGAAGTTTTGAGTTCATAACTTGATGTTATTAATCAAAACCATAGATTTAAAACATCACATTCCTAATTACAATCAATCGCATAGGGTCTCAGTTGCATAATAATGACCAGTGGAAAGCTAAGAGCCAGGCTTGATCCCACCTAGCCGGAAACCCAACCTGGAATTTAATTGAATTCTACGTCAGGCAGAAATGAGAATTTGGATCAGGAAAGTTTCCTCATGACCTCTACAAGCCAGCATATGGAATACAATTATATTTGATCTTACTTTACCGGTTGTCTGTGCGGTTGGTCTGTTTGCAGGTAGGAATGTGGGACAATACATTGACAGGAAATATAATTACATGAACTTTTCAACGCGCTGCTAGTGTATTCTAGATTTTTATCACCTGAGTCATGCGCACAAGATAAAAATACATTCACGAGTTGTATGAATACTTGCTGAACTCGTGCACATGTTTACAAGGCTCTTCACATGTTTACAAGGCTCTTCACATGTTTACAAGGCTCTTCACATGTTTACAAGGCTCTTCACATGTTTACAAGGCTCTTCACATGCTTCGGGTGAATGCACTTCCAGCACTTTGAAAAGGTGTATTATAATTTCCTGTCTATATATTGTCCCACATTCCTACCTGCCAAAGGACCAACTGCACAGACAACTGGTAAAGTAGGTTAAAAATCTAATTGTATTTAACTTTCTGGCTTGTAGAGGTTGTGAGAGGAAACCTTCGTCATTCAAACGCTCATTTATTCCCAACGTTGAATCCACTGCAATTCAATGTTGGGTCTCCAGGCTAGAACCACCATTGCATTTCCATTTGCTGGGTGGGTGGGTGACACCATCACTTGGCCTGTGAGCAAAACAAGTCATTCAAGAGCAGCTGAAACAGTCAGTTTCCATCCACTTCCTTCAGGCCCTGCGGTATAGGATAACAGTGACATGGTTATTTCTGGCTCTCGTGGGTTTGAATCCTACAGTTCAGGGATGCTGCTGTTTTCAATATTGCTGTGTGGGTGGTACCTGCAGTCAGCCTTTAGCCTTTGAGTCACAATGGAGCTACTGCTGACTACAGCCGCTTCCATAAAAGTCAAACAATCAATAATACTCCGTACAATTACCAGGAGTGGGATTTCAACCAGTATGTCAGCGAAATACTGTACGCCCATTTTTCAAATCATATTCATACTATTGTTCAAGTTGAATAAATAATTGTTTATATATTTTATTCAGCATAACTTGTGATGCTACAGAGCAAAGTTCTCTATTGTTGGAGAGATCCCACTCAAAGAGACTAACCTGGTAAAATACATGTTAAATAAAATGTAACTGTGATTGTGTTGTCCTTGTTTCTACCAATGCCCTTGATCCACCTCCATTCTCCATCAGCTGTCAGCCTTTACACTGATGGGACGACTAGTAGACTATCAATCATCATCAATCAGGGTGCCCTCTGATCGCCAAACAGAGAGCAGTGACGTCTATGCGCTGCACTATGGGAACCAGCTAAAGACCTTATCTGTCTTTATCGATCAGGTCAATGAAACAGTTCTCCATCTAACGGGGGATGTTCCCCGAATGCTTTTCTCCAGTTACTGTTCAGTTGAAGCTGTGGAGGAATATACTCTGAACATTGTGGGAATGTTTTCTTCGTCAAGGATGAATGTTCTAGTAGCTTTCTGATGATTTTTTTCTTCCTTGATAAAAGCTTCAACATTCAAGGAGCCTCCCAGCAGAGTACTGAGAATCTTTCTAGATGGTACCAAGAGTGTCTGTAAAAGTAACATTCTTAAAAATACTCAAACTAGTAGACAAATCGACGTTAACCTATCCAACACAATTTGGCAACTAAGTAGGGCAAGATAGGAAGTTATCCAATATCTCCTATTCAGGCCAAAGCCACTCTTTGCAGGCCAAACCACTTGCAGGATGACATCTCTTCAGTATTTGAGTGGTGTAATTCTGGTTGTTCCCCCCTCTCACACCCTCTAAAAATTCCCGGTCCCTCCTCTGCTGTCTGAGTGTCAGGACGTTTTAAGGTTGCCCTCCGTCTCGCTCTCGTTTTGATCTCACTTCGCATCCAAAACAATTTGGCTTCCTCGCATCACCGTGCCCCGAGCCCTTTGCAATCTCTCATTCGTCTGCGAGGTGTCGGGGTGCTAAAACTTCCTGGTCAAAAGTCCTCAGTCATTTCTGAAAACACGGAGAGGAGAGGAGAGGAGAGGAGAGGAGAGGAGGAGCGCTATATTGGTGCTTAGACTGACAACAGAATCTGAAGGTGCTCTTGGGTAAAGGATCTATTCGTGTCAGTTCATAATTCCGGAGAACTTCAACCAGGTCGTCATTGTAGAGCATAATTGGTTCTTAAAAGAGATATGGCTTAAATAAGGAAGTGATAACATCCTGTCTGTGTCAATTTGTAGGAGCGTGGCACTAGCAATACCAGGGTTGTGGGTTTGAATTAAGCAGGGGACACACGTACAAAAAATGTACTTTCTCTAAGTCACCTTGGATAAAATAGTCTTCAAATGTCATATATGAAACTAAGCTCTTAGCTTGAGGATGATAGAAAGCCTTTATTTATAAAGTATTACACATCCTCAGAGTGATGATTACATCAAAAAGCACATGGCGCACGTTTTGGCACACTTGACTATGCACGTTTAATTGGCTCCTCTTGCAGCCTTCCGCTGTTCATTGAGGGATCTAGGCTGAGGGAAATACATCATGATCCTAAACATAGCATTATACTCTGTCATCATCATCATCTGTTTTCACATGCATAGACCTACACACATGGTGATGGAGATGTTGAAGTGGTGCTTTGAGAGAGAGACTCATTTATAGCACCTGCTGTGGTTCTACAGCGTCTTTGACTAGCTGCTGGAGCCTTTGTGGTTATGGTGATGAAGAACCCACAGGTGACCATAGACAGGCAAGAAGGGCTTTTTGTTATTGGTCAGCCTCAAAGCCACAACTGATCACTCACATAACAGAGGACAACAGAAAAATGTCTGATAAAAATCCTGATGCATTTATTTTTTGGTCTGACAAGAGAAAATAAAAGCTATTGTTACTAAGCCCCTGCAGAGAAACCACATGATCAAATTCACATCATATGTGGGGGCAGGGCTAGCTCCAAACAGGAAGCTCACCCTGCAAAGCACATAGTAAGATCAGTGACAGATTTTTTTCTGTTTTGATGTCAAGGTTATAAAACTGTCATAACTAATACACTGTGCCAAATTGTGACGTAAATGTGTATACGTTTATTTTGCGGTCGTCCTGCTTTACCAACCATACAGTAGCTAGCTAAAGTAGGACAACATGGAGTAGCAAAATTCTCATAGACTTGTCCAATGGAGGAAAGAGATCCAGTTTACATTAGGTACCCCCTGTACTTAGGTTAGGTAAGGCTCTGGTTCTTGTAGTACTATATCCTGTAAATGTGTTCTTGTACTGTTATTAGTACTGTAATTAATACTGTTATTAGTGCTGTTATTAATACTGTTATTAATATGGTTATTAGTACTGTTATTAACACTGTTATTAGTACTGTTATTGGTACTGTTATTAGTACTGTTATTGGTACTGTTATTGGTACTGTTATTGGTACTGTTATTAGTACTGTTATTGGTAATGTTATTAGTACTGTTATTGGTACTGTTATTAACACTGTTATTGGTACTGTTATTGGTACTGTTATTAACACTGTTATTAGTACTGTTATTAATACTGTTATTAACACTGTTATTGGTACTGTTATTAGTACTGTTATTGGTACTGTTATTAGTACTGTTATTGGTACTGTTATTAACACTGTTATTGGTACTGTTATTAGTACTGTTATTGGTACTGTTATTAGTACTGTTATTGGTACTGTTATTAACACTGTTATTGGTACTGTTATTAGTACTGTTATTAATAATGTTATTAACACTGTTATTGGTACTGTTATTAATACTGTTATTAACACTGTTATTAGTACTGTTATTGGTACTGTTATTAGTACTGTTATTGGTACTTTTATTAACACTGTTATTGGTGCTGTTATTAGTACTGTTATTAATACTGCTATTAACACCGTTAGTAGTACTGTTATTAGTACTGTTATTGGTACTGTTATTAGTATTGTTATTAGCACTGTCATTAGTACTGTTATTAATACAGTTATTGACATGTATTAATACTGTTATTAGTAGTGTTATTAGTAATGTTATTAGTACTGTTATTTACACTGCCATTGGTATTGTTATTATTACTGTTATTATTACTGTTATTAATACTGTTATTAGTACTGTTATTAACACCGTTATTAGTACTGTTATTCATACAGCTATTAGTACTGTTATTAGTACTGTTATTAGTACGGTTATTAGTACTGTTATTAGTACTGTTATTAGTACTGTTATTAGTACTGTTATTAGTACTGTTGCTAGTACCGTTATTAATACTGTTATTAGTACTGTTATTAGGATGGTTATTAGTACTGTTATTAATACTGTTATTAGTACTGTTATTGGTACTGTTATTGGCACTGTCATTAGTACTGTTATTAATACAGTTATTGCCACGTATTAGTACTGTTATTAATACTGTTATTAGTACTGTTATTAATACTGTTATTTGAGTGAATTCAGAAAACGTGGAAGACTTTTTGAATTTCTATCCTGTAACCTCTTCAGACGTCTAACATATTAGCCCAATCTCTTCAGACATCTAACATATTAGCCCAATCTCTTCAGACATCTAACATATTAGCCCAATCTCTTCAGACATCTAACATATTAGCCCAATCTCTTCAGACATCTAACATATTAGCCCAATCTCTTCAGACGTCTAACATATTAGCCCAATCTCCTCAGACGTCTAACATATTAGCCCAATCTCTTCAGACGTCTAACATATTAGCCCAATCTCTTCAGACGTCTAACATATTAGCCCAATCTCCTCAGACGTCTAACATATTAGCCCAATCTCTTCAGACATCTAACATATTAGCCCAATCTCCTCAGACGTCTAACATATTAGCCCAATCTCTTCAGACGTCTAACATATTAGCCCAATCTCTTCAGACGTCTAACATATTAGCCCAATCTCTTCAGACATCTAACATATTAGCCCAATCTCTTCAGACATCTAACATATTAGCCCAATCTCTTCAGACGTCTAACATATTAGCCCAATCTCTTCAGACGTCTAACATATTAGCCCAATCTCTTCAGACGTCTAACATATTAGCCCAATCTCTTCAGACATCTAACATATTAGCCCAATCTCTTCAGACGTCTAACATATTAGCCCAATCTCTTCAGACGTCTAACATATTAGCCCAATCTCTTCAGACGTCTAACATATTAGCCCAATCTCTTCAGACGTCTAACATATTAGCCCAATCTCTTCAGACGTCTAACATATTAGCCCAATCTCTTCAGACATCTAACATATTAGCCCAATCTCTTCAGACATCTAACATATTAGCCCAATCTCTTCAGACGTCTAACATATTAGCCCAATCTCTTCAGACGTCTAACATATTAGCCCAATCTCTTCAGACATCTAACATATTAGCCCAATCTCTTCAGACATCTAACATATTAGCCCAATCTCTTCAGACATCTAACATATTAGCCCAATCTCTTTAGACATCTAACATATTAGCCCAATCTCTTCAGACGTCTAACATATTAGCCCAATCTCTTCAGACGTCTAACATATTAGCCCAATCTCTTCAGACGTCTAACATATTAGCCCAATCTCTTCAGACGTCTAACACATTAGCCCAATCTCTTCAGACGTCTAACATATTAGCCCAATCTCCTCAGACGTCTAACATATTAGCCCAATCTCTTCAAACGTCTAACATATTAGCCCAATCTCTTCAGACGTCTAACATATTAGCCCAATCTCTTCAGACGTCTAACATATTAGCCCAATCTCTTCAGACGTCTAACATATTAGCCCAATCTCTTTAGACGTCTAACATATTAGCCCAATCTCTTCAGACGTCTAACATATTAGCCCAATCTCTTCAGACATCTAACATATTAGCCCAATCTCTTCAGACGTCTAACATATTAGCCCAATCTCTTCAGACATCTAACATATTAGCCCAATCTCTTCAGACATCTAACATATTAGCCCAATCTCTTCAGACATCTAACATATTAGCCCAATCTCTTCAGACATCTAACATATTAGCCCAGACGTCTAACATATTAGCCCAATCTCCTCAGACGTCTAACATATTAGCCCAATCTCTTCAGACGTCTAACATATTAGCCCAATCTCTTCAGACGTCTAACATATTAGCCCAATCTCTTCAGACATCTAACATATTAGCCCAATCTCTTCAGACGTCTAACATATTAGCCCAATCTCTTCAGACATCTAACATATTAGCCCAATCTCTTCAGACATCTAACATATTAGCCCAATCTCTTCAGACATCTAACATATTAGCCCAATCTCTTCAGACATCTAACATATTAGCCCAATCTCTTCAGACATCTAACATATTAGCCCAATCTCTTCAGACATCTAACATATTAGCCCAATCTCTTCAGACATCTAACATATTAGCCCAATCTCTTCAGACATCTAACATATTAGCCCAATCTCTTCAGACATCTAACATATTAGCCCAATCTCTTCAGACGTCTAACATATTAGCCCAATCTCTTCAGACATCTAACATATTAGCCCAATCTCTTCAGACATCTAACATATTAGCCCAATCTCTTCAGACATCTAACATATTAGCCCAATCTCTTCAGACATCTAACATATTAGCCCAATCTCTTCAGACATCTAACATATTAGCCCAATCTCTTCAGACATCTAACATATTAGCCCAATCTCTTCAGACGTCTAACATATTAGCCCAATCTCTTCAGACGTCTAACATATTAGCCCAATCTCTTCAGACGTCTAACATATTAGCCCAATCTCTTCAGACATCTAACATATTAGCCCAATCTCTTCAGACGTCTAACATATTAGCCCAATCTCTTCAGACATCTAACATATTAGCCCAATCTCTTCAGACATCTAACATATTAGCCCAATCTCTTCAGACATCTAACATATTAGCCCAATCTCTTCAGACGTCTAACATATTAGCCCAATCTCTTCAGACATCTAACATATTAGCCCAATCTCTTCAGACGTCTAACATATTAGCCCAATCTCTTCAGACGTCTAACATATTAGCCCAATCTCTTCAGACATCTAACATATTAGCCCAATCTCTTCAGACATCTAACATATTAGCCCAATCTCTTCAGACGTCTAACATATTAGCCCAATCTCTTCAGACATCTAACATATTAGCCCAATCTCTTCAGACGTCTAACATATTAGCCCAATCTCTTCAGACATCTAACATATTAGCCCAATCTCTTCAGACATCTAACATATTAGCCCAATCTCTTCAGACGTCTAACATATTAGCCCAATCTCTTCAGACATCTAACATATTAGCCCAATCTCTTCAGACGTCTAACATATTAGCCCAATCTCTTCAGACATCTAACATATTAGCCCAATCTCTTCAGACATCTAACATATTAGCCCAATCTCTTCAGACATCTAACATATTAGCCCAATCTCTTTAGACGTCTAACATATTAGCCCAATCTCTTCAGACGTCTAACATATTAGCCCAATCTCTTCAGACATCTAACATATTAACCCAATCTCTTCAGACATCTAACATATTAGCCCAATCTCTTCAGACATCTAACATATTAACCCAATGCATGATACATTTCTGAAATCCTCAGATGTTTCCTAATCACACAAATGTAATTGAATTGTCATTTGGGTACAATTAGGACTATAATAATGCTGTCCCAGTTTATCTAACCTGCTGTACCCAGTCTACCAAATGTGAACTGAAAATATGGTGTTTGGTGTTTGATTATGAAACATCTTGAGGATTTCGGATATGTATTATGTGTTGGCTAATATGTTGGTTAGATGGTGAAAGAGGTTACAGAAGACAGGAAATGAAAACAGTTTCCCACTGAATTCTCCTCTGTATGTCTGTTTACCATGAGTTGTTTCTTCATCACTAGTATTCAAGGCGTTCAAGATTTAGTCTGTTTTAACCATTGTGTTCACAAAATTATGTTTTTGTAATTATTATTATTTCACTTTAATCTCGGAGAATACCAGCCTTTCCCTGCTGTTTTATGTATTGCTTTTGATTCAGCATCTCAAACGTTTAATTGGAAAACATTTCACAAAAAATGCATCCGGCTATAAATTTGAAAAAGGACTGTTTTTGGAAGTTAAATAAGATGTATAACTAAGCGATTGCAATTAATACTTTCGCACAGTTCATTGGTCTGACGGATGACAAGCAACGCTAGCAGTCGCCGGGATTATAATGAACAAACTCAATTCAGCCTAATTAACACATTTTTCTTTCTTGATTTACCCAACCCATGGGACAGACAAATATGGAGGGATCGAAAGAGTAGAGTACAGCCCTCCAGTTCATTACACAGATGAAGACACTGGAGGTTATACGCACAGTACGGTGTGTGACGCTGAGAGGCTCTGTTGCCGTGGGACAGCTGTGGGGTGTGTGACGCTGAGAGGCTCTGTTGCCGTGGGACCGCTGTGGGGTGTGTGACGCTGAGAGGCTCTGTTGCCGTGGGACAGCTGTGGGGTGTGTGACGCTGAGAGGCTCTGTTGCCGTGGGACCGCTGTGGGGTGTGTGACGCTGAGAGGCTCTGTTGCCGTGGGACTGCTGTGGGGTGTGTGACGCTGAGAGGCTCTGTTGCCGTGGGACTGCTGTGGGGTGTGTGACGCTGAGAGGCTCTGTTGCCGTGGGACCGCTGTGGGGTGTGTGACGCTGAGAGGCTCTGTTGCCGTGGGACCGCTGTGGGGTGTGTGATGCTGAGAGGCTCTGTTGCCGTGGGACCGCTGTGGGGTGTGTGATGCTGAGAGGCTCTGTTGCCGTGGGACCGCTGTGGGGTGTGTGACGCTGAGAGGCTCTGTTGCCGTGGGACCGCTGTGGGGTGTGTGATGCTGAGAGGCTCTGTTGCCGTGGGACCGCTGTGGGGTGTGTGATGCTGAGAGGCTCTGTTGCCGTGGGACCGCTGTGGGGTGTGTGACGCTGAGAGGCTCTGTTGCCGTGGGACCGCTGTGGGGTGTGTGACGCTGAGAGGCTCTGTTGCCGTGGGACCGCTGTGGGGTGTGTGACGCTGAGAGGCTCTGTTGCTGTGGGACTGCTGTGGGGTGTGTGAATCTAAATGTACCCCTGCAATTCGTCCTTCACTTTGACGCCCGGCTGTTGGAATTACGTCTGTCGCAGCCGGTTTGACGGTCACAGTAATGAATGAATGATCTTATGTGAGAACGAACGGTGGGTGGGGGACAGAAATGGCTTCAGGGCTTCAGGGCGGTGTGTCTACTACGTCATTTGTGTCACATTGTGTTGGATCTAACGCACAGAGAGTGTTGTCTTTTGAAAATAAATAAAGGTTTTATGACATTTCAATTCCATTTCCAATTAATTAAGGTTTTATGTCACATGATTTCAATTCCATTTCCATGGGTAGTTGTTTTGACCAAAAGACACATTTGCTCCCAAATGGAGCCCTTCCCTTTTCCTCCTAGGCCCTTAACCAAAATGGGCCATTATCATATTACTCATACCTGTTCCAATCCTCTCAGATCTACACAGGTGCTTCAGGGTAGTAGCTGGGGGTTGGTTTAGGATTCTTCAATGGGTTTTTCCCTATTCCCTATTTTCTCCTCCACATTCCAACTAGACCTGATTATAGGCCTACATCAACACCATTATCTATTGTAGCGATACTAGTGATAATGCATTAGGGAATGGCCCTGACAGAATGCATTTGATCATATAACTCTAAGGACTCTTAACTCTGTTATACGGTTCCTTTAGTGTACCTGGTTTAGTGCCGTCATGGTGTCTTGGTTCGTCTGGGCCTGTCTGCCGGCGTAACCTATCTATCAAGGCTGCTCTGTCAGTCCCACTGGGAGCCCTACTTCCTCCAAGGTCTTCTTAGACATGAGTGAGTGACCACATCTCACTCCTTTTCGTCTCACTTAGAGGAGCGGGGCGAAGACGGGAGTAGAGAACTGAATAATATCTCCATAAGAAAGCATACAGAACTAGAGGAGAGATGCTAGACCGTTTTGCAGTCGTATGATCCTTGACTGTGGTACTGGGTTTGGAGAATGTTATTTATAAATTACAGTGATCTTTTCCCTAACCTCCTCTTTGAGATAATGTGTATTGTGAGTATTCTGGTGCAAAATGACAAGAGAGCATCACCTAGGTGGGTGCTGCACATTAGTGATGGAAGGAGTGCTGTGAATTCCCCTCATGCAATGCAAAGCACTATCAGTTAGAGAAAAGGCGCTATATAAATGCAAATCATTCTTCTGGGGTAGAAAATAAGTCCCTTCAACAGTGGCATATTCTTGTTCTTTCCCCATGATACAAGCTTGATTAATAGGAAACTCAAAAGCCCTTCGTTTTAACAGCACCCGGCCAGTTAATTGTTGACATTTGATTCCAGAGGGCTTCTTTTTATGACAATTAAAACTTTACATGGCACGGGCACCTCACACTGTTTCTATGACAACCTAGTTTTTAGATGTATTACTGCATGGTCCTCTCACTCTGCAAATGCACTCTGATTGACACAGAGTAAAGATTTCATCATGCTTCGCTGAGATGCGCAGATGTTGACTCATGAGCTTGCCAAAAGCTCCTCTTGCCACTGTTTCCTTGGCCCCGAATCAAATTCCCAATTTGTTTATGCTATTATGTTTATAAAGGGTAGCATTTCCACATGAATATCAATATTTCAGGTGCAGGGGAGGGAAGGAAAGCGATATATGTTCCTTAGTATTGGCGTGGCTCACGTGCACCGCTGGCCAGTAGTGTATAGTATGGAGAGTAGATGAATGGTCTCCATTTTGAATGCAATTTCACCCATCTGTTTTCTCGGCGCCAATATCACAAAAGGCGTATTTTTAGAGGCCGCTGCTTATCCTCGCCTCGCTCGGGGCTAATGTTAAATGAACAGATCCATCAACAGGAATTTGGGAGGAGAGCAGAGGACACAGAAGCAGCATCGGCTCCCTCCTGCCAAATGCGAGATTCCAAAGCCGTTCCCATTAGTATAACTGACTGTAGCTGGAGGAGAAACAGCAGCATTTTAACGTGACAGCGCTTATTAGGGAGGATGGTACAGTAAATACATATATAGCATTTGTAGAGTTTAATGGAAAACATAAAAAATTAAGCTAGATAAGTCTTAATAACTACTTAGTTTAACTAACTAAGTACAAACTACTAATTCCACATTTCCTACAGCCACAGGAGGTTGGTGGCACCTTAATCGTGGAGAACAGGCTGTTTGTTGGTAATGGCTGGAGCAGAATCAGTGGAATGGTATCAAATACATCAAACACATGGTTTCCACGGTTTCCAAGTGTTTGATGCCGTTCCATTCGCTCTGTTCAAGTCATTATTATGAGCCGTCCTCCTGCAGCCTCCACTGGTACAGCTACATGGACATGTGTAGTAGATGGAGGGGGCATAATGTGATAAGGCTTGTTTGTGCATGGTTAGGTGGAATATCATAGGGATGTCATTTAGTATACTGTAAACATTAACCAAGTTATTCATTCTAAGTATGTTTACTGTGTACACAGCGCTATAGCACACATCTCCTCCATCGGTCCTCACCATCGGAGAATGACAGAAACACAGCTGTGATTTAAGCCCCAGATGGACAGGACCAGCCATTCCAATCATTCCCAATATAAGTCCTAGTCATTCCCGCCAGCGGGATAGAGAAGAGGGAGCAAGGGGGAGAGTACATGGCCTGTGGAGAGTACATGAAGAATAATGCAAGTAATTTAGAGATGGAGAGACAATGTAGATCAAATGTAGAGGTCCCCTTACTAGTGATGCATCTCAATGATCTAAAATGGCTTCCTCTCTTCCACCCATCGACACGAACCTAAGACAAGTGAACAGATGAGAGCAAACTTGGTAGGCATCCCCCATATTGCTTTCACCAAGCAGTTCTTGCTTGTGTTTTCATATTAGAGGACGGTGTAAGGGCACAAGGAAAGGAGGCCACGAATGACTATTGAGATACATCCCAGGTAGAGTTGAATATTTTCCTGGTATTTTACAAATATTCCATCTGCAAATAAATAACTTTTCTCCCGTGTAACTGAGTATTTCCTGACAAATCCGGAAGTGTCATTCAAAGCTTATAAAGCATATAAATAGGCTTATGTCTGGATTTGTTGAGAGCTTTGATGGAAAATTCAACTCTGATGCTACCTGAGCCTAATGAGCCCTATTAAATACATTTTATGAGCCCTACATTGAAGACAATTAATTAGCCCACGCCCAAGAAGCCCAAATGATTGTGCCGTTATCCAATACATACAGTGAGTGCCTTGCGAAATTATTGGGCCCCCTTGAACTTTGAGACCTTTTGCCACATTTCAGGCTTCAAACATAAAGATATAAAACTGTATTTTTTTGTGAAGAATCAACAACAAGTGGGACACAATCATGAAGTGGAACGACATTTATTGGATATTTCAAACTTTTTTAACAAATCAAAAACTGAAAAATTGGGCGTGCAAAATTATTCAGCCCTTTTACTTTCAGTGCAGCAAACTCTCTCCAGAAGTTCAGTGAGGATCTCTGAATGATCCAATGTTGACCTAAATGACGAATGATGATAAATACAATCCACCTGTGTGTAATCAAGTCTCCGTATAAATATTAACTTAAGGGGGCTGAATAATTTTTCTCGCCCAATTTTTCAGTTTTTGATTTGTTAAAAGAGTTTGACATATCCAATAAATGTTGTGTCCCACTTGTTGTTGATTCAGGTAGCATCGGAGTTGAATTTTCCATCAAAGCTCTCAACAAATCCAGACATAAGCCTATTTATATGCTTTATAAGCTTTGAATGACACTTCCGCAATGCACTGTATATGATATAGGCCAGTGGTGTAACGTACTTAAGTAAAAATACTTTAAAGTACTACTTAAGTCATTTTTGGGGTATCTGTACTTTACTTCACTACATTCCTCAAGAAAATTATGTACTTTTTATTCCATACATTTTCCCTGACACCCAAAAATACTCGTTACATTTTCAATGCTTAGCAGGGCAGGAAAATGGTCCAATTCACACACTTATCAAGAGAACATCCCTGGACATCCCTACTGCCTCTGATCTGGTGGACTCACTAAACACACATGCTCTTTCATTTGTAAAATATGTTTGAGTGTTGGATTGTGCCCCTGACTATCTGTAAATAAAAATAAAAAAAAGCTATACTTATACTTTTACTTTTAGGAATTGCATTTATTTTTGATACTTAAGTATTTTTAAAAACCTAATACTTTTAGACTTTTACTCACATAGTATTTTTTCAGTGACTTTCACTTTGACTTGTCATTTTCTTTTAAGGCTTCTTTACTTTTACTCTTTGACAAGTCCAATACAGCAAATAAAAGATAAACATCTTGTTAATCTACCCATCGTGTCTGATTTTAAAATGTTTTACAGCGAAAAAACAACATATATTTATGTTAGATCACCACCAAATCCAAAAACACAGGCATTTTTCCCAGCCAAAGATAGTCACAAAAGCAGAATTAGAGATAAAATGAATCACTAACCTTTGATAATCTTCATCCGATGACACTCATATGACATCATGTTACACAATACATTTATGTTTTGTTCGATAATATGCATATTTATATCCACAAATCTCGGTTTATATTGACGCCATGTTCAGAAATGGCTCCAAAATATCCGGAGTAATTACAGAGAGCTACGCCAGATAACAGAAATACTCATCATAAACGTTGACGAAAGATACATGTTTTACATATAATTAAAAATACACTGGTTCTTAATGCAACCGCTGTGTCAGATTTTTAAAAAACGCAATGAAAAAGAATACCCTGCAATAATCTAAAACGGCGCTAAGACGTAGCAATATTTCTCCGCCATGTTGGAGTCAACAGAAATACGAAATTACATCATAAATATTCCCTTACCTTTGATGATCTTTCATCAGAATGCAGTGCAAGGAGTCCTAGTTCCACAATAAATCGTTGTTTTGTTCCATAATGTCCATTACTAGTGTCCAATTAGCTGCTTTTGCTAGCAGGTTTAGCTCACATGTCCAAAAGCTGCCGCTGGTCCAGACGAACTCGGACGAAAACTTCCAAAAGTTATATTCCAGGTCAAATAAACTGGTCAAACTACGTAGAGAATCAATCTTCAGGATGTTATTATCATATATATCCAATAACGTTCCAACCGGAGCATTCGTTTTTGTCTGCAGAGTCATGGAACACAGGCGATATCAGGAATTTGAGCAACCAGGAACTGGCATTCTGACAGTCCACTGACTCATTCCCCTCCAATCCGGTCATACATTACACTAGAGGATTCATTCACGTTCTACTGACTGTTGACATCTAGTGGGAGGCGTAGGAAGTGCGAACAGATCCATATCGTGTTTGGATGTGGATAGGCAATGACTTAACCTCTTGCTCCTACCTGGCACGCAGGCGTCCCATCTAGAGCTCTGGAAATGCAAATGCGCTACGCTAAATGCTAATAGTATTAGTTAAAACTCAAACGTTAATTAAAATACACATGCAGGGTATTGAATTAAAGCTACACTCGTTGTGAATCCAGGCAACAAGTCAGATTTGTAAAATGCTTTTCGGCGAAAGCATGAGAAGCTATTATCTGATAGCATGTAACACTCCAAAAGACCCGCAGGGGACGTAAACAAAATAATTAGCATATTCGGCGCTACACAAACCGCACAATAAAATATAAAACATTCATTACCTTTGATCATCTTCTTTCTTGGCACTCCTAGATGTCCCATAATCACTATTGGGTCTTTTTTTCGATTAAATCGGTCCATATATAGCCTAGATATCGATCTATGAAGACTGTGTGATAAACGGAAAAAAATAGCGTTTCATAACGTAACGTCATTTTTTAAAATTCAAAAGGTCGACGATAAACTTTCACAAAACACTTCGAAATACTTTTGTAATGAAACTTTAGGTATTAGTACACGTTAATAAGAGATAAAATTCATCAGGAGGCGATGTAAATTCTATAGGTGTCCGTCTCGAAAAAATGTCTGGAGAGAGCTTGACCAAAACATCCCGTCGGAGACCCGAGGGAATCGGTTCCCTTGATTCGGTTTGACCAAGAATCAAAGCCGAATCAAATGACAAGACTCTAGACATTGTGTGGAAGCTGTAGGCACTGCAATCTCGGCCTCATTTAATTCGGTTCACTTTGAACAATTCCTGGAAGTAGCGCAAGGATATTTATTTCCATTTTCAGTGATCAGATTTTCCTGCACTTTTCGATGAAACGCACGTTCTGTTATAGTCACAGCTGTGATTTAACCAGTTTTATAAACGTCTGAGTGTTTTCTATCCACACATACTAATCAAGGTCCTTCTGTTGCTCAGTTGGTAGAGCATGGCGCTTGTAACGCCAGGGTAGTGGGTTCGATTCCCGGGACCACCCATACGTAGAATGTATGCACACATGACTGTAAGTCGCTTTGGATAAAAGCGTCAGCTAAATGGCATATATATATATATTATCATATGCATATACTATATTCCTGGCCTCAGTAGCAGGGCGCTGAAATGTTTTTAACAGGTTAAAATTCGACCAGCCCTAGAATTTCCACTTCCTGTTTGGAAGTTTGCCTGCCCTATGAGTTCTGTTATACTCACAGACATAATTCAAATTGTTTTAGAGTGTTTTCTATCTAATAGTAATAATAATATGCATATATTAGCATCTAGGACAGAGTAGGATGCAGTTCACTATGGGCACGCAATTCATCCAAAGTGAAAATGCTGCCCCCTATCCCTAACAGGTTTTAAGGCAGCTTTACTTTTACTCAAGTATTACAATTGGGTACTTTTTCCACCACACAACAGAAAAACAGAAAAGCCCATAGATATAGCTGGGGTATATTAATGAAACTAGCTCCAGTTGGCTAATCTTTTTTTAGTTTTTAGTGTGAACTGTATTACTGTATTGTATTATACTGTATTATATATGGACTGAAAATACGCACATCAGTCAAACCATGATAAAGAAGGGAGAGAACATACGATTCCGGTGCTGCACATGCAGCCTACAAAGTTACAAGTACAGGCTAACAAATGTTATTTTATACTGAACAAAAATATAAACGCAACCTGTAAAGTATTGGTCCCATGCTTCATGAGCTGAAATAAAAGATCCCAGAAATTGTCCATAGCACAGAAAGCTTATTTCTCGCAAATCCCTGTTAGTGAGCCTTTCTCATTTGCCAAGATAATCCATCCACCTGACAGGTGTGGCATATCAAGAAGCTGGTTAAACAGTGTGATCATTAAACAAGTGCCTCTTGTGCTGTGAACAATAAAAGTCTGCTCTAAAAGGAGCAGGTTTGTCACACAACACAGTGCCACAGACATCTCAAGTTTTGAGGGAGCGTGCAATTGGCATGCTGACTGCAGGAATGTTCACCAGAGCTGTTGCCAGAGAATTGAATGTTAATTTATCTACCATTAAAAGCTTCCAACGTCATTTTAGAGAATTTGGCAGTACGTCCAACCGACCTCACAACCTCAGACCACATGTAACTACTCCAGCCTAAGACCTCCACATCGGGCTTCTTCACCTGCGGTGCAGAATCTTTCCTGCACAAATCTGTCAGATACAGTCGCAGGGAAGCTCATGTGCCTGCTTGTCGTCCTCACCAGGGTCTTGTCCTGACTGCAGTTTCTGCGTCGTAACCGACTTCAGTGGGCAAATGTTTACCTTCGATGGCTACTGGCATTTAGGAGAAGGGTGCTCTTAATGGATGAATCCCGGTTTCAATTGTACCGGGCAGACAGCGTGTATGGCATCATGTGGGTGAGCCCCATGGTGGTTATGGTATGGGCAGGCATAAACTTCGGACAACGAACGCAATTGCATTTTTTCGATGGCAATTTGAATGCACAGAGATACTAGAGATCTCTGATCCTGAGGACCATTGTCCTCCCACCATCACCTCATGTTTCAGCATGATAATGCACGGCCCCATGTCACAAGGATCTGTAACACAATTCCTGGAAGGTGAAAATGTCCAAGTTCTTCCATGGCCTGCATATTCACCAGACATGTCACCCATTGAGCATGTTTGGGACGCTCTGGATCAACATGAAAAACAGCGTGTTCCAGTTCCCCCCAATATCCATAAACTTTGCACAGCCATTGAAGAGGAGTGGGACAACATTCCAAAGGCCACAATCAACAGCCTGATCAACTCTGGTTTTTTTTTCATTTTTTTTTTTTCACCTCCTTTATTTAACCAGGTAGGCTAGTTGAGAACAAGTTCTCATTTGTAACTGCGACCTGGCCAAGATAAAGCATAGCAGTGTGAACAGACAACACAGAGTTACACATGGAGTAAACAATTAACAAGTCAATAACACAGTAGAAAAAAGGGGAGTCTATATAAATTGTGTGCAAAAGGCATGAGGAGGTAGGCGAATAATTACAATTTTGCAGATTAACACTGGAGTGATAAATGATCAGATGGTCATGTACAGGTAGAGATATTGGTGTGCAAAAGAGCAGAAAAGTAAATAAATAAAAACAGTATGGGGATGAGGTAGGTAAAAATGGGTGGGCTATTTACCGATAGACTATGTACAGCTGCAGCGATCGGTTAGCTGCTCAGATAGCAGATGTTTGAAGTTGGTGAGGGAGATAAAAGTCTCCAACTTCAGCGATTTTTGCAATTCGTTCCAGTCACAGGCAGCAGAGAACTAGAACGAAAGGCGGCCAAATGAGGTGTTGGCTTTAGGGATGATCAGTGAGGTACACCTGCTGGAGCGCGTGCTACGGATGGGTGTTGCCATCATGACCAGTGAACTGAGATAAGGCGGACTTGTAGATGACCTGGAGCCAGTGGGTCTGGCGACGAATATGTAGTGAGGGCCAGCCGACTAGAACATACAAGTCACAGTGGTGGGTGGTATAAGGTGCTTTAGTGACAAAACGGATGGCACTCTGATAAACTGCATCCAGTTTGCTGAGTAGAGTGTTGGAAGCAATTTTGTAGATGACATTGCCGAAGTCGAGGATCGGTAGGATAGTCAGTTTTACTAGGGTAAGTTTGGCGGCGTGAGTGAAGGAGGCTTTGTTGCGGAATAGAAAGCCGTCTCTTGATTTGATTTTCGATTGGAGATGTTTGATATGAGTCTGGAAGGAGAGTTTACAGTCTAGCCAGACACCTAGGTACTTATAGATGTCCACATATTCAAGGTCGGAACCATCCAGGGTGGTGATGCTGGTCAGGCGTGCGGGTGCAGGCAGCGAACGGTTGAAAAGCATGCATTTGGTTTTACTAGCGCTTAAGAGCAGTTGGAGGCCACGGAAGGAGTGTTGTATGGCATTGAAGCTCGTTTGGAGGTTAGATAGCACAGTGTCCAAGGACGGGCCGGAAGTATATAGAATGGTGTCGTCTGCGTAGAGGTGGATCAGGGAATCGCCCGCAGCAAGAGCAACATCATTGATATATACAGAGAAAAGAGTCGGCCCGAGGATTGAACCCTGTGGCAGATGTGTTGCATTGCATATCTGTATTCCCAGTCATATGAAATCCATAGATTAGGGCCTAATTAATTCATTCCTATTGACTTATTTCCTTATATGAACTGCAACTTAGTAAAATCTTTGAAATTGTTGCATGTTGAGTTTATATTTTTGTTTAGTGTAATTTAGAAATATAATAGGGCCTATTTGTATAATTAGTAGGCAGACGCATATATACTTTTCATAATATTTCCTCCAATGTTATTTGCCTGTTGTACCTCCTCTTTCTCTCTCTATTGTTTCTTCATTCCTTCTTTGCTATCAACAGTTAAATTAAATACATTTAGTTGTCCTTATCTTCATCATTCTAATGAAATTGTTGAATAATATAGAACTAGAATTAGATGCAGAATGCTTTCACTTCTCTTCACAAAGATGTAATGGTTATGGGTCTGAATAAATAACTGCTATAACCTACAGCCAATGGTCATTCGCTCTTATTTCAAACTACCTGTGAGTTCTGTTAGTTGCTGTATTTAACATTCAGCAAACAAAAGCTTGCATCCCTTTTCAATGTGTCTATTGGTATAAGAAATTGTAAAAATCTAGTAAGCTATTCTAGTTTTTCCTGCATGGGACTCCAAGAGCTAAGGAGCGTTTTTTAAGGAGAGAGTCCAGCTGAGCACAGGTGTGTGCGTAATGCGCAAGAGACAGAGGTTATAAATTAGAAGCTTATTATGCATAACCCATCATTAATGATCTAAATCTAAGGCTAATACTGCATTGAATGTATTACCTGGAAGAGTTAGGCTAGGACATCTATATATAGGCCTATATATCCAAATACTGCACAGAAATTGACCGTGGTGATGAATCAACTACTTTTAAACACTGTTATCATGAAGCTTGGGGTTGCCACTCAGCTGTTGTTGTCAAAATAATTAATGCAGTGGTCTTCCAACATGGCCCCTAGGAGGTGTCGTGCATCAACTGGCAACACTCTATAATGGGGCTCGCATCCATTTCTTCAATTTCTCACCGTTCAGCTTGCCTGAAGGAAGAGCGTGTCATGCAATTTACAAACTTTTCAAGCTCACGAAGGCTACGATATTCGGCTCCAACTTAGCTGTCCGTTAGTGGGGAGAGAGATGGCCAGTGGTAAGATGGCCAAGAGTAGTCTCCGACTGTGTCCTAGGGCATGTGGTTTCTCAATGTAAATGAAATATACTCACGAGGGCTGTACTGTTGCCTGAGGTGGAAAGACGCTCAGGAGGCCTTGGCTCGGATCAGTTTGTGTGACCATTGTCTCCGGCTGGGTTCAACTTCCATTGGGAGTCGGGCAAACTTTGTGAGGAAGATTGGTGGTCAGAGCTGATAGGGGTGTCATCCTAGCCGAGTGAGGCTCATTCCTGTTTCTATTTTGGTGTTCAGAGTCCGTATTCCGGGGATGATATACTATCCCTGATTGGCTCTGAAGGGTTTTCAGAGTGCGGCCCGAAGCCCCGGCTATGGATTCGGTGGGGGAGTGTTAACCATTGGTGGTGAATGTATCTTTAATGGCGTTTTCTCCCCCGCAACGGACTTCCTCCAGGTTTGGGGGAAAGTATATACTTTCTGTCCCTGCGGCGGTGAAGCATCGCTTACCCCTGTTTAAAGATTTTGCCAATGAGCGGCGAGTTACACAGCTCTAGAGGCTAACAAGGGGGCTAATCCTAGCACGGTGCTTCCAAATAAACAGCACCGGTTCTCGGGATTCCTGAGAGGGACAGGCAGATTTATTTTGATGAGCCTGTTTCACCTGATATCAGAATACACAGTTCCTTCCCCACGTTCAGACACACAGTTGTCATGAGTAATGGATATGAAAACACGCATGACAAAACATAATAATTATCACCGAGTGGCGCACTGCCCCTTCAGGACATGATGTATGGGAGACTGGCAGCGTGCTCCATCCAGTGGAGGGCATTTGCAGTTTCACTGTGGGTGATGAGGGGTATGGTCTGCAGTTTATGTGCGTCCTCCTCCTTTTTGTGGCGTCATTACGTCAATGGTTCCAGAGGTCCTTGCGCCTCCTTCAAAAGCAGGCTGTTCGGGTGGTCTCCGTGTCAGAAGTACAGAGTGGTTGGTACAGCTGGTACTTCTTAGTTCCCTAGAGCAATGGAACGATGCGTCCCATCCTGGACTTGTTTGTTTTTAAAGAAGAACCTCAAGGTGGGAGAATTTGGCACCCACAACCGCAGATATGGGATCTAAGGGTTTAGCCCCTGAAAGGTTGAATTTGATGGCCAGGGGTTTACCCTCAAACATGATTATGACTGTACAGTCGATGCGTGCGCCAAGAGTGTTGTATACATATAAGTGGCGTGTGTTTGAGGGTTTGTGTCACGTTAAAGGAGTTTCTCCTTTTTCGGAGCCCTTTGGTGGACAATTTGATGTTCTTGCAAGAGCTTTTTGAGCAGGGCCTTTCTGTTTCTACATTGAAGGTTTATATGGCAGCCAACTGTCTTGTAGGGATTGATGGCTCTACCCAGGTTCTCATGCTCTGGATGTGCACTTCCTAAAAGGCGTTTGTCAGCTCAGACCAGTGTCTAAGCCTATGGCATCGACCTGGGACCTAGCTTTCGTCCTGGACGCTCTGTGTGAGCTTCCGTTTGAACCACTGGAGTTTGAACCACCTGAAAGTCCTTTCTTACAATACTGCCCTGCTCAGGGCCTTGATCTGCACGCATTGTCAGTACACCCTTCCTGTTTAGAGTTTGTACCTGGCGACTCCAAAGTGCTGTTACCTCCTAATTCAGCTTTTGCTCCCAAGGTCATGCCTATGTCTTACAGGTCCCTGGTTTTTGAGCTGTTCCCTTTCTAACCTCTGTTTGCTTCCAGTCAACAATGGAGGTTGCATAGCCTGTGTCTGGTGCTCGCTTTATGCCCGTATATGGATTGGCCAAGGATATCCACATTTGTGACCAGATTTTTGTCTATTTCGCTAATCCAGCTCAGGGTAGTGTGCTTCTAAGCGAATTGGGCTGCCATGGTTTGTCGATGAGGCGGCGAGCGAATGCTGAAGTCACAGCAGGTGCCCTGTTGTTTTTAATTTGCGGTTCCTTGTGTGAGTTCTGGTATTCCAGTCTCCTCAGGTCTTGGGTGTAGGGACTTTGGCTGCCGTGGTCAATTTTAGGCAGCATTTGGTCTGGGTTACCAAAGTTTCCCTGTGGGTTTGAGCTTTGGGTGCCTTGATGTACAGCTGCGCACATTTATCAGGGTTACCACAGGTCCCTGCCACAGTTCCCAGTTCCCGGTTTACCCAGTCACAACAGGTGTTCTGTTGTTTTGAACTTGCGGTTCCTTGTACGACATTTCAGGGTTGCAAGGTAAGTATCATTCTTGCAATCGTGGGGTCTATAGACTTGGGCTACAGTGGCAGCGTGTCAGTATGCATAGCCAATTTGCAGCAGGTTCTGGTTCCCTATATGGGGCTCTGACAGTTCAGGCTTCTTGGGTCGGTCTTAGGGAAAACTTTGACTACTGTAACCCATTTTTGGAGCCGATCGAACCTGTGTGTGCTTGGGCTGCTGTGGGCTCCTAGTTTGGTGCCTCTGAGCTGGGTCGGGGTGTGATTGTATGTCCCCGTAGCATGTTATACTGACTAAAAGGGAGCATACAGTTATGAATATAACTATTGTTCCCTGAAGGAGGGAACAAGGTATAACATTGGGCTCGCTGAAGAGTGGTACTGAATTGAGCAAATGGATGCGAGCCCCCTTATTATAGCCAGGAAGGCGTGGCTTCCAAGGGTAGGTTTGGCATCCAATGGCCCGTTGGGTGGAATTTCAGTATGCTTCAGCTGAAAAGGATTGGTCATTGACTACCCACAGTATGTTAGACCTTGTTCCTTCCTTCAGGAAGCTACATTCATAACTGTTTGATATTTCATCATCTGCGGATATAGGCTTTTCAGATGTGATTTATCCCTGTTATATCTACATTCTCTAATTACCACAATATTGGAAATGATTTGCTAATATCAAAGCTATTGATCGGACCGGATGTCATCAGCCACCCATCGTACCAATCTGCCCGTGTATGGAACCAATCAATAATCACGGACACAGTCACAATTGACAGGGGTATTGGAGCCCATAATGTGAAACCATCATCCCTGACCTCACTATAAACTGCGGAGTGGAGGTGCTGGAATCGGAATAGGCTGAGCACTCTACCCACTTCCTGTACAGAACTATTCAGCCTAGGGGGAAGGAAATTAACACTACCCCTCTGTGATACCATTGATTAATTAAACTGTTAGGGCTCAGGCCTAGGACTTGTTGCTTCAGTCGCCCCCATCAATTTACAGGACGTTAGTGTTTCGATGGGTTCAATTGGGTATTGATTTGCAGCCGAGAGATATCTGACCTTGTCACGTGTGTCACGCTGGCGTTGGGATTGTGCCACCGCCACACAATAAAGACCAAAGCTGATTTTGCTTTGTCACTTATACGGTGGTCATATACAGTGGGGAGAACAAGTATTTGATACACTTTCGATTTTGCAGGTTTTCCCACTTACAAAGCATGTAGAGGTCTGTGATTTATATCATAGGTACACTTCAACTGTGAGAGACAGACTCTAAAACAAAAATCCAGAAAATCACATTGTATGATTTTTAAGTAATACATTTTTTTTTTTTTTTTACCTTTATTTAACCAGGCAAGTCATTTATTTCAATGACGGCCTGGGAACAGTGGGTTAACTTCCTGTTCAGGGGTAGAACAACAGATTTGTACCTTGTCAGCTTGGGGATTTGAACTCGCAACCTTCCGTTTCCTAGTCCAACGCTCTAACCACTAGGCTACGCTGCCGCCCCAATTTGCATTTTACTGCATAGCATAAGTATTTGGTACATCAGAAAAGCAGAACTTAATATTTGGGACAGAAACCTTTGTTTGCAATTACAGAGATCATACGTTTCCTGTAGTTCTTGACCAGGTTTGCACACACTGCAGCAGGGATTTTGGCCGACTCCTCCATACAGACCTTCTCCAGATCCTTCAGGTTTCGGTTTGTTTTAGATTCCGTCTCTCACAGTTGAAGTGTACCTACTGTATGATAAAAATGACAGACCTCTACATGCTTTGTAAGTAGGAAAACCTGCAAAATTGGCAGTGTATCAAATACTTGTTCTCCCCACTGTATACACCAAATGATACATTCAGAGGTACGGTATGACATGTTGTGTGTGAGTGTGCATGTGAGTGTGTGTGTATTTGATACTCCAGTACAATGCTGGATTTGAAGGTTGCCCATGTAACTCTCTTTCCCTTTATATAAAATAGAGAACAAGATGTTTAACAATGACAGAGTTCTGTCCTGCATTATTTGTTTGTTGATTGTCCTTCTCTATTCTCTATGCACTTCTAAAGTCAGTCCACTCCTAAACTCAGTGGCCTGGTGGGTGTTCAGGGTGGCTCAAATAGTTACATAAGAAAGAACATATATATAGTTAAATCAGCATCGTGAATCAATATTTACAACAACGGCACAGCACACTATGTAATGGTGGTGCCTCATCTCAATCACAACCCATGGATAGCAGTCCTGCCTTAGCCTCCATCTTAGCCTTCAATTTACTGCACAGCTTTTCAATCATCTCCCCCAAGATGAATAGAGAGCTATTATTGGGTGGCAGAGGCAAATATGGACAATTCACCTTGAACAAAGCATTCGATAAGGCAGGGCCGATGATTAATAGATGGCTGAGCAGTCAATATCCCTTAGCCTGCGGCCCGGGCCATTTAGTCGGGTTAAGCACGACACAAACACTTTGTTATGATAACACATGATGCAGTCGTGGTAATGGAGCTTTTATTGGCTGTATGGAGCGATCTGTGCTGTGAGCTCTTTTGAAATACGATTCATTCCACTCAAGGTTGACAAATAAAGCCTTAATTGAGGGAAATCTACATTTCAAAAGCCAATGTGTGCTTCCGCTAATGGACCTTGTGATGGTTGTTGGGAGAAGACAGTCATTTACAAGCCATATTTTGACATTAGTAGGAAAAATGGAATGTGTCTGTTTCTGTGTTAATCCAAACATTGAATAAATAGGAAACAAGTAAATGTTTTATTTATTTTTATTAGGAACAAAGTCACGAGAACTAGAACATTGCATATTATTGCATTGTATTATAATCAATATTGAGTGGGAAAATTTTTGTTAGTTCATGAATACTGTTGATGTAAAAGTAATAAAACAAGAAAGGGAGTCTATTTCCTTGGATATCAGGGGTTTGGCGCAGGACTGTACGTGTGGTGAATCTTCTCAGGTGAAGTCACCTTAAACACATTATGGTTTAATGTGGTTGACTGGGCGGTATTAGCCAGGGATTAGCATTGTGATGTTGACTGTACGTTGGTTGAAAATGAGCTTAATGTTTCTAGATATATAAATTAAAAAGTGAAACGTGAACTATCAGGACAGCTCGATAACGGCTGAAAATGGGCTGGTAATGAGTTAATGGTCGAGGTGCGGCCGTGCATCTCGACTGTCAATTGGAGGATGAGAATCCTATTAGGTTGAAAAAGTCTGAGGTGAATTTGATGAGCTGTGGGGGCTCAATAATACTGCCTTTCTCTCCCACCACTCAGGGTCAAGTATGGCTTTATAAATGTTATCTGATTGGTGAGAGCTTTTCCAACACTTAAATTCTACAGTAAAATTAATCTCTGACTAAAATATTGATGGTACACAAAACCCATCAAGTGAGGCAAAGCAATCAGGCAATAAGGGAGGAGGCCATGGATAGAAATAAAAAAAGCTTTGCAGATAAGCACAATCAATCGGACGGCCTCACCCTTGGGTAAAGGTGATGTTAGCAGGATGGAGGGAGAGAGAAGAGTTTTCTAAATAGGCCTACCGTTACAGGTGCAGACTGCACAACTTGAAGTGTGGATGCTCTCAGGGGACCTTTCACCTTGAGTTTGTCTCATCCAATCATATTCCACTTACTCCCTGGCTCCCTGAGCTAATTGTAGTTATTTGCTGATACTGTTTACTCTTTAAAACTGAAATGAGTAGCGCAATCTTGACCAATCAAGTGCTGGATTGCTGGAAATTCCCTTGGTTTAATTTAATTTAATTTAGTGAGTGTTAATTTTGATTAAACAATTACAAGTCAGTTAAAACACTCATTCATCTGTATGCCTACTACAAAGCACCGTTTATCACTTATAGCATTGTCGTGTCTTTGGCTATGCCAGATTAAGTGATATGAAATGCTATTCTATAAAATAATTTCTCTGTAATTCATATTACCTGATTAAGCTAATCAGGTGAATGTAATTAACTAGAATGTCGGGGCACCATGAAATAATGTTTATAGAGCTGTTATCTTCAGAATAAACTCTTAAAGACCCAGTAATCTTTTGCATCAATAGCAGTCGATATTTAATCGTCACATTGTTTAGTCTCATCTGGAAGTTGTAAATTCTTGGTTATCTTTACAAACTCTGGCTAACAAGTTGAATCAGCAATACAAAATTTGGTTGCATTATTTATTTACTAAATACCTAAATAATCACACAGAATTACATCCACACAGAATGGATCATACATTGATTACAAATTATGTCATAAAGAAAACGTCCTTGGTGGACAGAGCCGACATGACGGCTCTGTTACACAAATGAAAGGGGGTTGGGTTTGAATGAAAGAGCGCGAAGACTGAGTAACAAAGGGAGAAGCTATGCTACAGAATCTTATGCATTCTAAATAACCGCCCATTTGAAAAAGGAAAATGCAATAAATATTTACTCTGAGCTGCGCTTCGGTAGATTGGTCGTAGATGGTAGGCCGAGTTGTCCAGTATGGATCTCTGGTCCTCTGAAGACTGTCTAGTGGTGCACTGGAGCGTGTTAGAATGGATACTCGCCTAGTCCTCGCCTAGTCCACGTTTACAGCGACTGCTGCTAACTCTACGGCTAGGAGGTATCACTTCTGGAGTGAATAAGAGTTCAAAGTTCATACCAAGTTGCCATACCTTTAAGCTCATGCTATATTCTGGCTGATATAGTCAAAATTCATCCTTTTGGCGTGTTGATCTTCATCTTCAAGTTGAAATTCGATGCTGATTTCGTTAAGTTATCTGAGCCTTTTTAACGTAGGACCGTTACCCTACGTCCTCGGAACAGAAAGTTACATTTTCGTCAAGGGGCTTATATGGGATTGGGAGACAGGGCTGTGTTTCATAGTTTTACAACCCATGTCACTTGGGCGGGGCCTCTGAGTGAGCAGAGTGGTGTTCTTCTGACAAACTGTTCTCTCATTAAGAAGCTAAATTACATTTAATTTTTTCACAAACAGTTTCATATTTAAACATTTAAATTGCACAACAATTCCATGTGAACTATAATGTGTAGACTTTCCAAGATACAGTTGATGTCATCCTATCATCAGTAAGCATGTCTCAGACGCCAACTGAACTGACGTCATATTCATTAAGTCCCAACACATATTTTCAACTGGTTGGATTACCAAAATATGGTTCTGTTTCCCATCTTTTGATGTCACCAGACTCTCTTTCAATGTTAACAAAGGGATTTTCAATAGTCACATCAGTAGAGTAGAGAGAGGAAAAATGGGAAAGGTATTTATGGGGGTCATAAACCTCCCCCCAGGCCAATGTCATAACAGCACTGTGACCAAATAAGGAACCGTAACAGTAGTTCACGGAGTGTGTCTACTCAATTATGTACAGTATAACGTCATCTTGGATGTGATTTTCTCCATCTCCAATTAGTCTTTCTGTGATTCCTTGCATCTTATCTCTTCGCCTCCTTCTCAACTGTATTGGAGGAGAAGGTCTGAGAGCCCTCCCCTTCAGATGTTGGCCAATGCATTTTAAGAAGGAGGCAACATGGACACGTGGTAATCCTCCATAAAGGAGGCAGTACTTACCTTCCCGACAGAGCTCACCTTCTGCATTCACTTTCCAGGGGTTAAGGGAATAACATAAAACAACCAGTCAATAATCTTCCTTCAGTACGCTTCAATCCCATAAGCCCTAGGGGAATGTCATAAAGAAGCCATCCAAAACCTACTGTATATAACTCTGGGAGCCGGCGGGAAATTATATACTATAAAAAATGACTCATTCCTTTTGTAATGCTGAGGTAAAAAAATTAAATAAAAAGATAGGAAGATATCTGCCTTGATATACGTAACAAAGACTGACAGGCACTTTCAAGTGGAAAAACAGTGCTAATTCATTCCCTCATAGGGAGTCTTGCGGTTCTGCAATATTCATGTCACCTAGTGCAATAAAAGGAGATCAACCCCTGCACCGCAGAGTGTCTAAGAATAGCATCCGTATCCCCCTTTGTTTTGGAGGAAGCGAGCTGGGGAGCACTGGCACTCATGACTGACCCAGATAATACTTGCTATCAAACTGAAGGGGAAAACAAATCAGCCTGCAAGATGGAGAGAAAAAAACACAGCAATGATAAAAAACTGTTCTCCTGACAAAAAGTTAGACGAGAACTTGAAGGGAGAAGAAGCAAAAGAGAAAACTGTAGAGCAGGAGTGAATATTTTAAGATGCTCTCTCATAACGAGAGATAACATCAAATCAAATTTGATTTGTCACATGCACCAAATACACATGTTGTATACAATGTAGACTTTATCGTGAAATGCTTGCTTACGAGCCCTTCCCAACAATGCAGAGTTTAAAAATAATAATAAAATACTAAAACTAGAGGACTAAAATAAATACACAGAAAGGGAGCTATAAACTGTACAGGGAGTACCAGATCAATGTAGAGCTATATACAGGGAGTACCAGATCAATGTGGAGCTATATACAGGGAGTACCAGATCAATGTGGAGCTATATACAGGGAGTACCAGATCAATGTGGAGCTATAAACTGTACAGGGAGTACCAGAACAATGTGGATCTATATACAGGAGTACCAGATCAATGTGGAGCTATATACAGATCAATGTAGAGTACCAGATCAGATCATTGTGGAGCTATATACAGGGAGTACCAGATCGATGTGGAGCTATATACTGTACAGGAGCACCAGATCAATGTAGAGCTATATACAGGGAGTACCAGATCAATGTGGAGCTAGAGTACCAGATCAATGTGGAGCTATATACAGGGAGTACCAGATCAATGTGGAGCTATAAACTGTAGGAGTACCAGAACAATGTGGATCTATATACAGGGAGTCACCCAGATCAATGTGGAGCTATATACTGTACAGGGAGTACCAGATCAATGTAGAGCTATATACAGGGAGTACCAGATCAATGTGGAGCTATATACCAGATCAATGTGGAGCTATATACAGGAGTACCAGATCAATGTGGAGCTATATACAGGGAGTACCAGATCAATGTGGAGCTATATACTGTCACAGGGAGTACCAGATCAATGTGGAGCTATATACTGTACAGGGAGTACCAGATCAATGTGGAGCTATATACAGGGAGTACCAGATCAATGTGGAGCTATATACAGGAGTACCAGATCAATGTGGAGCTATATACTGTACAGGAGTACCAGATCAATGTGGAGCTATATAACCAGATCAATGTGGAGCTATATACAGGAGTACCAGATCAATGTGGAGCTATATACTTCCAGATCAATACTATAAACTGTACATGGAGTACCAGAACAATGTGGATCTATATACAGGGAGTACCAGATCAATGTGAGCTATATACAGGGAGTACCAGATCAATGTAGAGCTATATACAGGGAGTACCAGATCAATGTGGAGCTATATACAAGGAGTACCAGATCAATGTGGAGCTATATACTGTACAGATCCAGATCAATGTAGAGCTATATACATGGAGAACCAGATCAATGTGGAGCTAGGGAGTGCCAGATCCATGTGGAGCTATATACTGTACAGGGAGTACCAGATCAATGTGGAGCTATATACAAGAAGTACCAGATCATTGTGGAGCTATATACAGGAGTACCAGATCAATGTGGAGCTATATACAGGGAGTACCAGATCAATGTGGAGCTTTATACTGTACAGGGAGTACCAGATCAATGCAGAGCTATATACAGGAGTACCAGATCCATGTGGAGCTATATACTGTACAGGGAGTACCAGATCAATGTAGAGCTATATACAGGGAGTACCAGATCAATGTGGAGCTATATACTGTACAGGGAGTACCAGATCAATGTAGAGCTATATACAGGGAGAACCAGATCAATGTGGAGCTATATACAGGGAGTGCCAGATCCATGTGGAGCTATATACTGTACAGGAGTACCAGATCATTGTGGAGCTATATACAGGAGTACCAGATCAATGTGGAGCTATATACTGTACAGGGAGTACCAGATCAATGTAGAGCTATATACAGGGAGTACCAGATCAATGTGGAGCTATATACTGTACAGGGAGTACCAGATCAATGTGGAGCTATATACAAGGAGTACCAGATCATTGTGGAGCTATATACAGGAGTACCAGATCAATGTGGAGCTATATACTGTACAGGGAGTACCAGATCAATGTGGAGCTATATACTGTACAGGGAGTACCAGATCAATGTAGAGCTATATACAGGGAGCACCAGATCAATGTAGAGCTATATACAGGGAGTACCAGATCAATGTGGAGCTATATACAGGGAGTACCAGATCAATGTGGAGCTATATACAGGGAGTACCAGATCAATGTGGAGCTATAAACTGTACAGGGAGTACCAGAACAATGTGGATCTATATACAGGGAGTACCAGATCAATGTTGAGCTATATACAGGGAGTACCAGATCAATGTAGAGCTATATACAGGAGTACCAGATCAATGTGGAGCTATATACAGGAGTACCAGATCAATGTGGAGCTATATACTGTACAGGGAGTACCAGATCAATGTAGAGCTATATACAGGGAGTACCAGATCAATGTGGAGCTATATACTGTGCAGGGAGTACCAGATCAATGTAGAGCTATATACAGGAGAACCAGATCAATGTGGAGCTATATACTGGGAGTGCCAGATCCATGTGGAGCTATATACTGTACAGGGAGTACCAGATCAATGTGGAGCTATATACAAGGAGTACCAGATCATTGTGGAGCTATATACAGGGAGTACCAGATCAATGTGGAGCTTTATACTGTACAGGAGCACCAGATCAATGTTGAGCTATATACAGGAGTACCAGATCAATGTGGAGCTATATACAGGAGTACCAGATCAATGTGAAGCTATATACTGTACAGGAGCACCAGATCAATGTAGAGCTATATACAGGGAGTACCAGATCAATGTGGAGCTATATACAGGGAGTACCAGATCAATGTGGAGCTATATACTGTACAGGGAGTACCAGATCAATGTGGAGCTATATACAAGGAGTACCAGATCATTGTGGAGCTATATACAGGGAGTACCAGATCAATGTGGAGCTATATACTGTACAGGGAGTACCAGATCAATGTGGAGCTATATACTGTACAGGGAGTACCAGATCAATGTAGAGCTATATACAGGGAGCACCAGATCAATGTAGAGCTATATACAGGGAGTACCAGATCAATGTGGAGCTATATACAGGGAGTACCAGATCAATGTGGAGCTATATACAGGGAGTACCAGATCAATGTGGAGCTATAAACTGTACAGGGAGTACCAGAACAATGTGGATCTATATACAGGGAGTACCAGATCAATGTTGAGCTATATACAGGGAGTACCAGATCAATGTAGAGCTATATACAGGGAGTACCAGATCAATGTGGAGCTATATACAGGGAGTACCAGATCAATGTGGAGCTATATACTGTACAGGGAGTACCAGATCAATGTAGAGCTATATACAGGGAGTACCAGATCAATGTGGAGCTATATACTGTGCAGGGAGTACCAGATCAATGTAGAGCTATATACAGGGAGAACCAGATCAATGTGGAGCTATATACTGGGAGTGCCAGATCCATGTGGAGCTATATACTGTACAGGGAGTACCAGATCAATGTGGAGCTATATACAGGGAGTACCAGATCATTGTGGAGCTATATACAGGGAGTACCAGATCGATGTGGAGCTATATACTGTACAGGGAGCACCAGATCAATGTAGAGCTATATACAGGGAGTACCAGATCAATGTGGAGCTATATACAGGGAGTACCAGATCAATGTGGAGCTATATACAGGGAGTACCAGATCAATGTGGAGCTATAAACTGTACAGGGAGTACCAGAACAATGTGGATCTATATACAGGGAGTACCAGATCAATGTGGAGCTATATACAGGGAGTACCAGATCAATGTGGAGCTATATACTGTACAGGGAGTACCAGATCAATGTAGAGCTATATACAGGGAGTACCAGATCAATGTGGAGCTATATACTGTACAGGGAGTACCAGATCAATGTGGAGCTATATACAAGGAGTACCAGATCATTGTGGAGCTATATACAGGGAGTACCAAATCAATGTGGAGCTATATACTGTACAGGGAGTACCAGATCAATGTGGAGCTATATACTGTACAGGGAGTACCAGATCAATGTAGAGCTATATACAGGGAGTACCAGATCAATGTGGAGCTATATACAGGGAGTACCAGATCAATGTGGAGCTATATACAGGGAGTACCAGATCAATGTGGAGCTATAAACTGTACATGGAGTACCAGAACAATGTGGATCTATATACAGGGAGTACCAGATCAATGTGGAGCTATATACAGGGAGTACCAGATCAATGTAGAGCTATATACAGGGAGTACCAGATCAATGTGGAGCTATATACAAGGAGTACCAGATCAATGTGGAGCTATATACTGTACAGGGAGTACCAGATCAATGTAGAGCTATATACAGGGAGAACCAGATCAATGTGGAGCTATATACTGGGAGTGCCAGATCCATGTGGAGCTATATACTGTACAGGGAGTACCAGATCAATGTGGAGCTATATACAAGGAGTACCAGATCATTGTGGAGCTATATACAGGGAGTACCAGATCAATGTGGAGCTATATACAGGGAGTACCAGATCAATGTGGAGCTTTATACTGTACAGGGAGTACCAGATCAATGCAGAGCTATATACAGGGAGTACCAGATCCATGTGGAGCTATATACTGTACAGGGAGTACCAGATCAATGTAGAGCTATATACAGGGAGTACCAGATCAATGTGGAGCTATATACTGTACAGGGAGTACCAGATCAATGTAGAGCTATATACAGGGAGTACCAGATCAATGTAGAGCTATATACAGGGAGTGCCAGATCCATGTGGAGCTATATACTGTACAGGGAGTACCAGATCATTGTGGAGCTATATACAGGGAGTACCAGATCAATGTGGAGCTATATACTGTACAGGGAGTACCAGATCAATGTAGAGCTATATACAGGGAGTACCAGATCAATGTGGAGCTATATACTGTACAGGGAGTACCAGATCAATGTGGAGCTATATACAAGGAGTACCAGATCATTGTGGAGCTATATACAGGGAGTACCAGATCAATGTGGAGCTATATACTGTACAGGAGTACCAGATCAATGTGGAGCTATATACTGTACAGGGAGTACCAGATCAATGTAGAGCTATATACAGGGAGCACCAGATCAATGTAGAGCTATATACAGGGAGTACCAGATCAATGTGGAGCTATATACAGGGAGTACCAGATCAATGTGGAGCTATATACAGGGAGTACCAGATCAATGTGGAGCTATAAACTGTACAGGGAGTACCAGAACAATGTGGATCTATATACAGGGAGTACCAGATCAATGTTGAGCTATATACAGGGAGTACCAGATCAATGTAGAGCTATATACAGGGAGTACCAGATCAATGTGGAGCTATATACAGGGAGTACCAGATCAATGTGGAGCTATATACTGTACAGGGAGTACCAGATCAATGTAGAGCTATATACAGGAGTACCAGATCAATGTGGAGCTATATACTGTGCAGGGAGTACCAGATCAATGTAGAGCTATATACAGGGAGAACCAGATCAATGTGGAGCTATATACTGGGAGTGCCAGATCCATGTGGAGCTATATACTGTACAGGGAGTACCAGATCAATGTGGAGCTATATACAAGGAGTACCAGATCATTGTGGAGCTATATACAGGGAGTACCAGATCAATGTGGAGCTTTATACTGTACAGGAGCACCAGATCAATGTTGAGCTATATACAGGGAGTACCAGATCAATGTGGAGCTATATACAGGGAGTACCAGATCAATGTGGAGCTATATACTGTACAGGGAGTACCAGATCAATGTAGAGCTATATACAGGGAGTACCAGATCAATGTAGAGCTATATACAGGGAGTACCAGATCAATGTGGAGCTATATACTGTACAGGGAGTACCAGATCAATGTGGAGCTATATACAAGGAGTACCAGATCATTGTGGAGCTATATACAGGGAGTACCAAATCAATGTTGAGCTATATACAGGGAGTACCAGATCAATGTGGAGCTATATACTGTACAGGGAGTACCAGATCAATGTGGAGCTATATACTGTACAGGGAGTACCAGATCAATGTAGAGCTATATACAGGGAGCACCAGATCAATGTAGAGCTATATACAGGGAGTACCAGATCAATGTGGAGCTATATACAGGGAGTACCAGATCAATGTGGAGCTATATACAGGGAGTACCAGATCAATGTGGAGCTATAAACTGTACAGGGAGTACCAGAACAATGTGGATCTATATACAGGGAGTACCAGATCAATGTGGAGCTATATACAGGGAGTACCAGATCAATGTAGAGCTATATACAGGGAGTACCAGATCAATGTGGAGCTATATACAGGGAGTACCAGATCAATGTGGAGCTATATACTGTACAGGGAGTACCAGATCAATGTAGAGCTATATACAGGGAGTACCAGATCAATGTGGAGCTATATACAGGGAGTACCAGATCAATGTGGAGCTATATACAGGGAGTACCAGATCAATGTGGAGCTATAAACTGTACAGGGAGTACCAGAACAATGTGGATCTATATACAGGGAGTACCAGATCAATGTGGAGCTATATACAGGGAGTACCAGATCAATGTAGAGCTATATACAGGGAGTACCAGATCAATGTGGAGCTATATACAGGGAGTACCAGATCAATGTGGAGCTATAAACTGTACAGGGAGTACCAGAACAATGTAGAGCTATATACAGGGAGTACCAGATCAATGTGGAGCTATATACTGTACAGGGAGTACCAGATCAATGTGGAGCTATATACAAGGAGTACCAGATCATTGTGGAGCTATATACAGGAGTACCAGATCAATGTGGAGCTTTATACTGTACAGGGAGCACCAGATCAATGTTGAGCTATATACAGGGAGTACCAGATCAATGTGGAGCTATATACAGGGAGTACCAGATCAATGTGAAGCTATATACTGTACAGGGAGCACCAGATCAATGTAGAGCTATATACAGGGAGTACCAGATCAATGTGGAGCTATATACAGGGAGTACCAGATCAATGTGGAGCTTTATACTGTACAGGGAGCACCAGATCAATGTTGAGCTATATACAGGGAGTACCAGATCAATGTGGAGCTATATACAGGGAGTACCAGATCAATGTAGAGCTATATACAGGGAGTACCAGATCAATGTGGAGCTATATACTGTACAGGGAGTACCAGATCAATGTAGAGCTATATACAGGAGAACCAGATAAATGTGGAGCTATATACAGGGAGTGCCAGATCCATGTGGAGCTATATACTGTACAGGGAGTACCAGATCAATGTGGAGCTATATACAGGGAGTGCCAGATCCATGTGGAGCTATATACTGTACAGGAGTACCAGATCATTGTGGAGCTATATACAGGGAGTACCAGATCAATGTGGAGCTATATACTGTACAGGGAGTACCAGATCAATGTAGAGCTATATACAGGAGTACCAGATCAATGTGGAGCTATATACTGTACAGGGAGTACCAGATCAATGTGGAGCTATATACAAGGAGTACCAGATCATTGTGGAGCTATATACAGGAGTACCAGATCAATGTGGAGCTATATACTGTACAGGGAGTACCAGATCAATGTGGAGCTATATACTGTACAGGGAGTACCAGATCAATGTAGAGCTATATACAGGGAGCACCAGATCAATGTAGCGCTATATACAGGGAGTACCAGATCAATGTGGAGCTATATACAGGGAGTACCAGATCAATGTGGAGCTATATACAGGGAGTACCAGATCAATGTGGAGCTATAAACTGTACAGGAGTACCAGAACAATGTGGATCTATATACAGGAGTACCAGATCAATGTTGAGCTATATACAGGGAGTACCAGATCAATGTAGAGCTATATACAGGGAGTACCAGATCAATGTGGAGCTATATACAGGGAGTACCAGATCAATGTGGAGCTATATACTGTACAGGGAGTACCAGATCAATGTAGAGCTATATACAGGGAGTACCAGATCAATGTGGAGCTATATACTGTGCAGGGAGTACCAGATCAATGTAGAGCTATATACAGGGAGAACCAGATCAATGTGGAGCTATATACTGGGAGTGCCAGATCCATGTGGAGCTATATACTGTACAGGGAGTACCAGATCAATGTGGAGCTATATACAAGGAGTACCAGATCATTGTGGAGCTATATACAGGGAGTACCAGATCAATGTGGAGCTTTATACTGTACAGGGAGCACCAGATCAATGTTGAGCTATATACAGGGAGTACCAGATCAATGTGGAGCTATATACAGGGAGTACCAGATCAATGTGAAGCTATATACTGTACAGGAGCACCAGATCAATGTAGAGCTATATACAGGAGTACCAGATCAATGTGGAGCTATATACAGGAGTACCAGATCAATGTGGAGCTATATACTGTACAGGGAGTACCAGATCAATGTGGAGCTATATACAAGGAGTACCAGATCATTGTGGAGCTATATACAGGGAGTACCAGATCAATGTGGAGCTATATACTGTACAGGAGTACCAGATCAATGTGGAGCTATATACTGTACAGGGAGTACCAGATCAATGTAGAGCTATATACAGGGAGTACCAGATCAATGTGGAGCTATATACAGGGAGTACCAGATCAATGTGGAGCTATATACAGGGAGTACCAGATCAATGTGGAGCTATATACAGGGAGTACCAGATCAATGTGGAGCTATAAACTGTACAGGGAGTACCAGAACAATGTGGATCTATATACAGGGAGTACCAGATCAATGTTGAGCTATATACAGGGAGTACCAGATCAATGTAGAGCTATATACAGGGAGTACCAGATCAATGTGGAGCTATATACAGGGAGTACCAGATCAATGTGGAGCTATATACTGTACAGGGAGTACCAGATCAATGTAGAGCTATATACAGGGAGTACCAGATCAATGTGGAGCTATATACTGTACAGGGAGTACCAGATCAATGTGGAGCTATATACAAGGAGTACCAGATCATTGTGGAGCTATATACAGGGAGTACCAGATCAATGTGGAGCTTTATACTGTACAGGGAGCACCAGATCAATGTTGAGCTATATACAGGGAGTACCAGATCAATGTGGAGCTATATACAGGGAGTACCAGATCAATGTGAAGCTATATACTGTACAGGGAGCACCAGATCAATGTAGAGCTATATACAGGGAGTACCAGATCAATGTGGAGCTATATACAGGGAGTACCAGATCAATGTGGAGCTATAAACTGTACAGGGAGTACCAGAACAATGTGGATCTATATACAGGGAGTACCAGATCAATGTGGAGCTATATACAGGGAGTACCAGATCAATGTGGAGCTATATACAGGGAGTACCAGATCAATGTGGAGCAATATACAGGGAGTACCAGATCCATGTGGAGCTATATACAGGGAGTACCAGATCAATGTAGAGGTATATACAGGGAGTACCAGATCAATGTGGAGCTATATACAGGGAGTACCAGATCCATGTGGAGCTATATACTGTACAGGGAGTACCAGATCAATGTAGAGCTATATACAGGGAGTACCAGATCAATGTGGAGCTATATACAGGGAGTACCAGATCAATGTAGAGCTATATACAGGGAGTACCCAATCAATGTGGAGCTATATACTGAGAGTACCAGATCCATGTGGAGCTATATACAGGGAGTACCAGATCAATGTAGAGCTATATACAGGGAGTACCAGATCAATGTGGTGCTATATACAGGGAGTACCAGATCCATGTGGAGCTATATACTGTACAGGGAGTACCAGATCAATGTGGAGCTATACATAGGGAGTACCAGATCAATTTGGAGCTATATACTGTACAGGGAGTACCAGATCAATGTAGAGCTATATACAGGGATTACCAGATCAATGTGAAGCTATATACAGGGAGTAACAGATCAATGTGGAGCTATATACTGTACAGGGAGTACCAGATCAATGTGGAGCTATATACAGGGAGTACCAGATCCATGTGGAGCTATATACAGGGAGTACCAGATCAGTGTGGAGCTATATACAGGGAGTACCAGATCAATGTGGAGCTATATACAGGGAGTACCAGATCAATGTGGAGCTATATACAGGGAGTACCAGATCAATGTGGAGCTATATACTGTACAGGGAGTACCAGATCAATGTGGAGCTATATACAGGGAGTACCAGATCAATGTGGAGCTATATACAGGGAGTACCAGATCAATGTGGAGCTAAATACTGTACAGGGAGTACCAGATCAATGTGGAGCTATATACAGGGAGTACCCGATCAATGTGGAGCTATATACTGGGAGTACCAGATCCATGTGGAGCTATATACAGGGAGTACCAGATCAATGTGGTGCTATATACAGGGAGTACCAGATCCATGTGGAGCTATATACTGTACAGGGAGTACCAGATCAATGTAGAGCTATATACAGGGAGTACCAGATCAATGTGGAGCTATATACAGGGAGTAACAGATCAATGTGGAGCTATATACAGGGAGTACCAGATCAATGTAGAGCTATATACTGTTCAGGGAGTACCAGATCAATGTGGAGCTATATACAGGGAGTACCAGATCAATTTGGAGCTATATACTGTACAGGGAGTACCAGATCAATGTGGGGCTATATACAGGGAGTACCATATCAATGTGGAGCTATATACAGGGAGTACCAGTACCAGATCAATGTGGAGCTATATTTAGGGAGGACCAGTACCAGATCAATGTGGAGCTATATACTGTACAGGGAGTACCAGATCGATGTAGAGCTATATACAGGGAGTACCAGTACCAGATCGATGTGGAGCTATATACTGTACAAGTACCAGATCAGTACCAGATCAATGTGGATGTCACGCCCTGGCCTTAATTATCTTTTTTTTCTATGTGTTTTTTCCCTGGTCTAGGTGTTTATGTAAGTCTATGGTTGCCTAGATTGGTTCTCAATTAGAGGCAGCTGTCTATCGTTGTCTCTGATTGGGAACCATATTTAGGCAGTCATATTCTGTGGGTATTTTGTGGGTGATTGTCTTCTGTCATTGCACCAGATAGGACTGTTTCGGGTTTCCACATTTGTTATTTTGTAGTTTCTCGTGTATGATCTTTATTAAACATGTTGAACAACGCTGCATTTTGGTCCTCCTCTCCTTCAGTGGAAGAAACCCTTTACAGTGGAGCTATATACAGGGAGTACCAGTACCAGATCACTGTGGAGCTATATACAGTACAGGGAGTACCAGTACCAGATCACTGTGGAGCTATATACAGTACAGGGAGTACCAGATCACTGTGGAGCTATATACAGTACAGGGAGTACCAGTACCAGATCACTGTGGAGCTATATACTGTACAGGGAGTACCAGATCACTGTGGAGCTATATACAGTACAGGGAGTACCAGATCAATGTGGAGCTATATACTGTACAGGGAGTACCAGATCAATGTGGAGATATATACTGTACAGGGAGTACCAGATCACTGTGGAGCTATATACAGTACAGGGAGTACCAGATCAATGTGGAGCTATATACTGTACAGGGCTTACCAGATCACTGTGGAGCTATATACAGTACAGGGAGTACCAGATCACTGTGGAGCTATATACTGTACAGGAGTACCAGATCACTGTGGAGCTATATACAGTACAGGGAGTACCAGTAGCAGATCACTGTGGAGCTATATACCGTACAGGGAGTACCAGATCAATGTGGAGCTATATACCGTACAGGGAGTACCAGATCAATGTGGAGCTATATACTGTACAGGGAGTACCAGATCAATGTGGAGCTATATACCGTACAGGGAGTACCAGATCACTGTGGAGCTATATACAGGGAGTACCAGTACCAGATCACTGTGGAGCTATATACTGTACAGGGAGTACCAGATCACTGTGGAGCTATATACAGTACAGGGAGTACCAGATCACTGTGGAGCTATATACAGTACAGGGAGTACCAGATCAATGTGGAGCTATATACTGTACAGGGAGTACCAGATCAATGTGGAGATATATACCGTACAGGGAGTACCAGATCAATGTGGAGCTATATACAGTACAGGGAGTACCAGATCAATGTGGAGCTATATACCGTACAGGGAGTACCAGATCAATGTGGAGCTATATACCGTACAGGGAGTACCAGATCAATGTGGAGCTATATACTGGGAGTACCAGATCACTGTGGAGCTATATACTGGAGTACCAGTACCAGATCAATGTGGAGCTATATACAGGGAGTACCAGATCACTGTGGAGCTATATACTGTACATGGAGTACCAGATCACTGTGGAGCTATATACTGTACATGGAGTACCAGATCACTGTGGAGCTATATACAGTACAGGGAGTACCAGATCACTGTGGAGCTGTATACTGTACAGGGAGTACCAGATCAATGTGGAGCTATATTTTGCGAGTACCAGTACCAGATCAATGTGGAGCTATATACAGGAAGTACCTGTATATAGAGGGGGGGGGGAGAGTGAGACAGAGAGAGAGGGAGAGAGAGAGAGAGAGAGACAGAGAGAGAGACAGAGAGGGGGGGAGAGAGAGAACACAACCAGAGCAAGATGCTGCTGATGTGAATCGAACTGTGAACTTGCAGAAAGGGGAGTTTTTTTAGTGAGAGAGAAGCATCTGTTAAAGCCTGCCTCTGTGTACATGTCCCTACCTAGCGGAGTGCAACATCATCTTATTAATCATCTGAAGAACAGCAAAACACCAATATGGCACCGGGTGCTGCTTTTCCTCACATGGTTCTGCAGTTGTTGCAGTTCTATTTCCAGCCCACCGCTACACTGTGCTGAGCGATGCTAAGCTTTGCAACAGTATGCAATGCTGTCTGAAGAAATGCAATGGTTTCATACACCACAAAAGGTCATGATGGGATTATTTGAGGTGGCGGAACTGCACACAGAATGGTTTTATGCTAAAGGGTCAGTTTAAACTCTCACTATAAAGTTTTTCTAGCAATTTGTAAGCTCTTTGGGGTTTCACTTTGGCCACTCAATGTAACAGACCAAGAACTTTTATCTACTGAGTAAAGTGTGTAATTATGCTGTGGTAATTTATGCTACGCTTACATGCTAATGTGCTAATTAGGTGCTGTGCCTCTCTGGGCTCTCCTACGCTATGACATGCTTAGATATGCTAGGCTAAGCTAAATGTGCCTGCTCTATGCTAACTGTAGTGTACACTGTTTGTCTTACAAAGATTACCTTGTATCCAGATAGCACGAGTGAGGGCCACCGGGCCTTGCCTCCAGACCAGTTAGGCTTTGCAATGCTAACTGTACACTGTGTTTGACTTTGAAATATGATATCCAGATAGCATTTCCAGTGAGGGCCAGCAGCTCTTGCGCCCAGGCCAGTCCTCCTCTGCTACCCACCCCTCTCTCCTAGCTCCTGACTTTGACCCTCTGATGACAAAGGTGCTCCAGAAGAGATCATGGCCCTGATGCTCCACTCATGCAGACATTATGCTCACGCTGCCCTTTCAGTAAAACACATGGGCCCTCTGCCAGCTACCAGATCTACAGTGCCTTCAGAAAGTATTCATACTCCTTGATTTATACAACATTTTGTTGTGTTTCTCACCAATCTACACACCCCATAATGACAACGTGGAAATATGCTTTTAGGAATATTTGCAAATGTATTGAAAATGAAATGCAACAATGGCTAATTTACTACCTCTCACACCTCTGAGTCAATACTTTGTAGAAGCACCTTCGACAGTGATTACAGCTGTGAGTCTTTCTGGGTAAGACTTTAAGAGCTTTCCACAGCTGAATGGTGCAACATCTGCCCCTTATTATTTTCAAAATTCTTCAAGCTCTGTCAAATTGGTTGTTGGTCATTGCTAGACAACCATGTTCATGTCCTGCCATAGATTTTTCAAGTAGATTTAAGTCAAAATTCAGCCACACAGGAACATTCACTTTCTTCTTGGTAAACAACTCCAGTGTAGATTTGGCCTTGTGTTTTTGTCAAGCCCTGACCATAGAGATGTTTGGTTGGTCAGGGTGTGACTTGGGTGGGAAACTCTGTTCTGTGTTTCTATGTTTTGGCCGGTTATGGTTCTCAATCAGGGACAGCTGTCTATCGTTGTCTCTTATTGGGAATCATACTTATGCAGCCTTTCTCCCTTTTGTATTTTGTGGGTAGTTGTCTTTGTTAGTGGCCTGTATAGCCCTAGTAAGCTTCACGTTCGTTTTTGTTGTTTCTTGTTTTGTTGGCGACATTGATAATAAAGACAAATGTACGCTCACCACGCTGCACCTTGGTCCGGTCATTTCCGTGATGACGATCCTGACAGTTTTAGGTTGTTGTCCTGCTGAAAGGTGAATTAATCTCCCAGTATGCTTGAAAACATGGAGAGTGGAACTGCAGTAATGGGTTGTATTATATTTGCAAACATAACACTCTGTAACTGTTTTAAAGTCAGCATTGGCCTCATGGTGAAATCCCTGAGCAGTTTCCTCCTTCTCCGGCAACTGAGTTAGGAAGGACGGCTGTATCTTTGCAGTGACTGGGTGTACTGATACACCATCCAAAGTGTAATTAATAATTTCACCATGCTCAAAGGGATATTCAATGTCTGCTTTTTTTACCCATCTACAAATAGGTTCACTTTGCGAAGCGTTGGAAAACCTCCCTGGTGTCTGTGGTTGAATCAGTGTTGTAAATTCCTTGCTCGACTGAGGGACCTTACAGATAATTGTATGTGTGGGGTACAGAGATGAGGTAGACATTCAAAAATCATGTTACACACTATTATTGCAACTTATTATGTGACTTGTTAAGCATACATTTACTCCTGATCATTTGTAGGCTTTTCTATAAGAAAGGGGTTACTTATTGACTCAAGACATTTCAGCTTTAATTTATTTTGTAAAGAATTTAGAAAACATTCTACTTTGACATTATGGGGTATTGTGTGTAGGCCAGTGATATTTTTTAAAATCAAATTAAAATTTAGGCTGTGACACAACAAAACTCACGCTTATGCAGGATAAATAGCGGCCGTGTGGTGGCAAGGATGCATAGACTCACACACACTCAGAGTCACGGACCAAGCATGCACATACACAAATACATGCTAGCACACACTTGCACGCATGTACAGACAGACACATGCAAGCACGCATGCACACACACACTCAAAAACACACCCACAGAAAGGCCACAACATAGCTAATCAGAACTTCACTCACAACATTGCCAATCAAGATATCAGGTAGAGGTCGACCGATTAATCGGAATGGCTGATTAATTAGGGCCGATTTAGAGTTTTCATAACAATCGGAAATCAGTATTTTTGGATGTATATATTTTTTACACCTTTATTTAACTAGGCAAGTCAGTTAATAAGAACACAGATTTTTACCTTGTCAGCTCAGGGATTCAATCTTGCAACCTTACGGTTAACTAGTCCAAATCTCTAACCACCTGCCTCACGAGGAGCCCGCCTGTTACGCGAATGCAGTAAGAAGCCACGGTAAGTTGCTAGCTAGATTTAAAACTTATCTTATAAAAAATAATCATCAAGCATTGCGCTGTTTATGACTTCAAGCCTATCAACTCCCTAGATTAGGCTGGTGTAACCAATGTGAAATGGCTAGCTAGTTAGCGGGGTGCGCGCTAATAGCGTTTCAAACGTCACTCGCTCTGAGACTTGGAGTAGTTGTTCCCCTTGCTCAGCATGGGTAACGCTGCTTCGAGGGTGGCTGTTGTCGATGTGTTCCTGGTTCGAGCCCAGGTAGCGGTGAGGAGAGGGATGGAAGCTATACTTACACTGGCAATACTAAAGTGCCTATAAGAACATCCAATAGTCAAAGGTATATGAAATACAATGGGTATAGAGAAAAATTGTCCTAGAATTCCTATAATAACTACAACCTAAAACTTCTTACTTGGGAATAATGAAGACTCATTTTAAAAGGAACCACCAGCTTTCATATGTTCTCATGTTCTGAGCAAGGAACTTAAACGTTAGCTTTCTTACATGGCACATATTGCACTTTTACTTTCTTCTCCAACACTTTGTTTTTGCATTATTTAAACCAAATTGAACATGTTTCATTATTTATTTGAGGCTAAATTGATTTTACTGATGTATTATATTAAGTTAACATAAGTGTTCATTCAGTATTGTAAAAAAATAAAAAATAAAAAATAAAAAAATCGACCGATTAACCGGTTATGGCCTTTTTTGGTTCTCCAATAATCGGTATCGGCATTGAAAAATCATAATCGGTAGACCTCTAATATCAGGTGCCTTTTTCCTAGAGCCAAGTCTGGTATAGGCCATTGCATCAAAGTATTTCCCATGGGATGGCAAAATCAGTTTGCTGAATATGTCTATTCCAATGTGCACCTACAGGTACTGCAGTTAAACTCAATAGTGTACCTCACTTCTGAGTTGACCTCCATGTCTTAAACGTCAGATATGGGCTGTAAAGTTTTGAATACACGAGAGGAGGGGAAAATACAGAGGGGGAAAACCTTCCACCCCTCCTCCAATTACCCAGCCTCAACTCTGCTCTACGTCTCCACTTCAATGCGGAATTAAAACCACTTTAATTGAATTTCTCACTTTGACTTTGGGGAGTCACCCATGTCACCCAAATAGGTGTCCCTGCCCACCCCTCGGAATAATGCGAAACGGAACGCTGGTACCAAAGCCAACCTCTCTGCATCCAACTCAATCCCTCCTTCTCTATCACTCCTCTTTTACTGTGTAAGTAATTTGGGTACACGGCCAGAGGGTTTGACCTGTGCTCCTTTGAAATGCATTAGCACGCTGCCCAAAAATCTATTGTATATTCCTTTGGCTTGCTGACGAATCGTCGTGACAATGCCAAGGTGAGTCCAGGTATCAGACTGGGGCATCTGCAGCGAGGGAGGGAGAGAGAAAAAGAGTGAGGGAGAGAGGGAGAGAGACTTATCAGATGTGTAATGAAAAGATCTGGACTCCGCTTAAGATGGTGATAGATGAGCCAGTGCATTTAATAAAGCGTATTTATCTCTCCGAGACAAGGAGGAAGGTCGGACACAGGGCCTGTTCCTACGATCAGATGCTGCTGTGAAAGGGTTGTGATGCGTCACCTTACCAGGAAAAACCCTTGGCCCTAGTTATAGCCCATGGTCCTTCTGTAGCTCAGTTGGTAGAGCATGGCGCTTGTAACGCCAGGGTAGTGGGTTTGATTCCCGGGACCACCCATACGTAGAATGTATGCACACATGACTGTAAGTCGCTTTGGATAAAAGCGTCTGCTAAATGGCATATATTATTTATTATTATTATTATTATATTAGGTCCCAGAGTTTTCCCAGTCAGGTCACATGGTCAGGAAAAAGTCCTGGCCCTAAAAGGAGTAACCTGACAAGGGAAAACACTGAGCCTTCGCTGCAGGCTATAACTAGGGCCTGGAGTATTTCACAGTGAGGTTTTAATGGTTAGGAAAAACTCTTGTCCCTATAGCTACGAGTTTGACATCATGCATTAATGGGCACTTCAGGTTGAAATCACTCTTAGCGGTATTTCAAAGCAACCAAATGCATTGACTGACTCAAAAACAAGACAGTCAACGCCATAATCACCTGAACAGATGGTCATTGTGCGTAACACAAAAGGTAGCTCTACATTTGACTAGCTAACATGATTGTATTCTCCCAGTTGGCTCATTAATCCTGGACTGGTGTGGGGAGAAGAACACAGAACACAACCAAACTGTGCTATTCTGGGGTGTTTGGCTCTGTGAGTCATCACAGACACAGGAGCTCAAAGAGACAGAGTGGAGCTCTCTTGTGTGTGTGTGTGTGTGTGTGTGTGTGTGTGTGTGTGTGTGTGTGTGTGTGTGTGTGTGTGTGTGTGTGTGTGTGTGTGTGTGTGTGTGTGTGTGTGTGTGTGCATAAGACAGACAGCGAGATAGTATGTGTGTTAGTGATGTGCAGTTCGCGAACGATTCAGTCTTTTTGAACGATTACTTTTACTGACTCAAGAGTCATGATTCGTTTTTCTAAGTGATTGGTTTGACCTGCTAGTGCTGGACACAATGGGTCCTACAACAGGATTAATACACGCTCCTCTGGCTCAGCTGCTCCAGAGATGTGTTCAGCTGCTCCAGAGATGTGTTCAGCTGCTCCAGAGATGTGTTCAGCTGCTCCAGAGATGTGTTCAGCTGCTCCAGAGATGTGTTCCAGCTGCTCCAGAGATGTGTTCAGCTGCTCCAGAGATGTGCTCAGCTGCTCCAGAGATGTGCTCAGCTGCTCCAGAGATGTGCTCAGCTGCTCCAGAGATGTGTTCAGCTGCTCCAGAGATGTGTTCCAGCTGCTCCAGAGATGTGTTCAGCTGCTCCAGAGATGTGTTCAGCTGCTCCAGAGATGTGTTCAGCTGCTCCAGAGATGTGTTCAGCTGTTCCAGAGATGTGTTCAGTGCCTCCAGAGATGTGTTCAGCTGCTCCAGAGATGTGTTCAGCTGCTCCAGAGATGTGTTCAGCTGCTCCAGAGATGTGTTCAGCTGCTCCAGAGATGTGTTCAGCTGCTCCAGAGATGTGTTCAGCTGCTCCAGAGATGTGTTCAGCTGCTCCAGAGATGTGTTCAGCGGCTCCAGAGATGTGTTCAGCTGCTCCAGAGATGTGTTCAGCTGCTCCAGAGATGTGTTCAGCTGCTCCAGAGATGTGTTCAGCTGCTCCAGAGATGTGTTCAGCTGCTCCAGAGATGTGTTCAGCTGTTCCAGAGATGTGTTCAGTGCCTCCAGAGATGTGTTCAGCTGCACCAGAGATGTGTTCAGCTGCTCCAGAGATGTGTTCAGCTGCTCCAGAGATGTGTTCAGCTGCTCCAGAGATGTGTTCAGCTGCTCCAGAGATGTGTTCCAACCACCACTTGGCGGTCATGTGCGCACAGGAAAATAGATTATGAGCATAGAGAAGAAAAATACATGTTTGTAACTGATAATTGATCACATGGTGCTAGAATGACTGAAATTATTTGATTATTGAATGTTATAGAGGACACAGCTTTGTAAAACCAAAACGTACACAGCCTCTGCTCAACAAACTCAAACTTGTGAACAAATCGTTTGGCGGGCTGCAGTTTGCAAACGACTATGCCTATCGCCGTAGTGTGAGTCATCAGGCTAATAACTTATCACCCTCACGGCAGTCAGGCAATGCATTCTGCCAAGAGTCGTTCATAATCTTGTCCGGTTGCTGCTACAACTAGATCTTGTTTCAAATGCATGGTAATCTTATTTGTGTGCCTAGAAATAATTAAAAATGATATGGTTTGCAGCACACGTTTACAAGTCTCAGTCACAAATGACATCGCCACTAAACCCCTTATGGTGAACGACATGTGAACGAGCGGTTCATAGAATCATGACTCTAATTTTCAGTTCATCGTTTGCTGGTAGGGGGTCCTGCATGCTCTGGGCATTACTGACTCAAATGAACCAAATGAGTCAAAAGATTTGTTATTTTGACTGAAGGAGAAAAGATCAGAGTCAGTAGAAATAGCCTGAACTTCCCATCACCAGTTAAATAAAGGTTAAATAAAATACAACTAGTGTGTGTGAAAGAGAGAGAGAGATTGTGTGTGTGTGTTTGTGTAAGAGAGAGATTGTGTGTGTGTGGTGTAAAAGAGAGAGAGATTGTGTGTGTGTATCTGTGTGTGTGAAAGAGAGAGAGATTGTGTGTGTGTATCTGTGTGTGTGAAAGAGAGAGAGATTGTGTGTGTGTATCTGTGTGTGTGAAAGAGAGAGAGAGATTGTGTGTGTGTATCTGTGTGAGAGAGAGATTGTGTGTGTGTGGTGAAAGAGAGAGAGAGATTGTGTGTGTGTGCATCTGTGTGTGTGTGTGTGTGAGATGGGGGGGTGATGTGATGAACTGGCAATGACATTAACAATTACCTACAGACACAGAAATTAGGCTAAACACAAATCTAAGAATAGCAACATAGACACATACAAACAGACAGTTCAGAATTCAGACCTGGGTTCAAATAGCATTTGTTTTTCTTTTTTTCAAATACTTAAGCTGTGCGTGATTGATCTTTCCTGACGCAATGGAACCAATGGAGGCATCCCATTCCAGGTGTTTGAAAAACAACCCAGGTCTGCTCCAATGACTAACAGCAAACGAGCAAGCTTTTGGCACGCACACACACACACACACTCTCTCTCTCTCTCTCTCTCTCTCTCTCTCTCTCTATTTTTCTCTCTCTCTGAGCAGTAGCCCACTAAGGCCTCCTAGTTGCCAGAGTGCTTTGGCCCCCTCTGTAAAGGAAACAATCTCAAGAAAGGAACAACAGGCGGACTGATTCCACCGTCTTGGCAGACAGGTAATTAAATATGGGCTCTTGGCCTCACACCAGCAGGCAAATGCTCTGCGCTCCACTTCGCTGCAAACTAGACCCCCTCGTCTCCCGTAGCGATGGAAACAGTTGAAAGGGGTCTGTTGCCAGATAGACATTTCTCAAAGACATTAACCTCGTTTCCAAAGCAGACACGGATCACAGCCGCCTTGCATTGTGTTCCACAGCTTAACTTGGGCTCTAGGGTTTGGCCTCCGGCTGGAAAAGAGAGAGGCAGTGTAAAGGTTTTCCTCCTCTTCGTCTGAAGAGGAGGTGTAGCAAGGACCAAGGACCAAGATGCGGCGTGGTAAGTGTCCATGGTTGTTTATTTAAAAACATAAACTGAACACTCAATGAATATAAAACAATAAACGTGAACAAAACCGAACCAGTACTGTGTGGCGAACAATCACAGACACGGAAACAATCACCCACAAAACAACAGTGAAACCCAGGCTACCTAAGTATAATTCTCAATCAGAGACAGCTAACGACACCTGCCTCTGATTGAGAACCATACTAGGCCGAACACAGAAAACCAACCTAGAAACACAAAACATAGAATGCCCACCCAACTCACGTCCTGACCAACTAAAACAAAGAAATAGCACAAGAACTAGGGTCAGAACGTGACAGGCAGAGAGAGAGAGAGAAAGAGAGAGAAAGAGAGAGAAAGAAAGAAAGAAAGAAAGAAAGAAAGAAAGAAAGAAAGAAAGAAAGAAAGAAAGAAAAAAAGAAAAAAAGAAAAAAAGAAAGAGGAGCAGGGAAAGAGAAATTAAATAAATGTACAGGATCAGTGGAAGACTGAAGGAAGAATAAGGACGGGCTCAGAAATATATGAGGGATCATAATTCAGTCAGAGGGAGAGGCAGGGTATTTTTTAACTGCTGGTGATAAGGTACAGTGACAATACAAGGATAGGGGCCTTAATAAAATTCATATAAACCCTACTGTATCTTTGTGCGGTGAAGCAAGGGGCCTTTGTTTTAACACGCTGAGTTTATGGACGTACGAATCGTATGATATTGGCATATGCCTATTGCTCAGATGTGGAGCCACTCAGTAGCGGAGGTGTGGGCTAACACACCAAGTTTATGGACGTATGAATGGTTGAATGGTATGAATAGTATGAATGGTATGAATGGTATGAATGCTTATTGCTCAGATGTGGAGCCGCTCAGTAGGGGAGGCACGGGCCGTTTGTATTGCAGAGTCTCGTTAAGGATGTTTCATTAACGAGGCATGTTTCATACATAGCTCTGTCATGGTAGCCTGGTTAAAACAGACTGAATGTGATGAGCATAGGGTTCTGTGTGATTTAACCAGGCTAATTTGTTGGCTTCCTCCATGCCAGTATATCCCATGGGTTTCTCCATATATATAATAATAATATATGCCATTTAGCAGACGCTTTTATCCAAAGCGACTTACAGTCATGTGTGCATACATTCTACGTATGGGTGGTCCCGGGAATCGAACCCACTACTACGTTACAAGCGCCATGCTCTACCAACTGAGCTACAGAAGGACCATCACATGTTCACTGACCAAAAGTCAGCAAAGAGCAAGTCACAATGCTCCGTAGCATATCTCATCAAAACAATACGCCAACAACAACAACCGCTTCCCTGCCTTGGTGTGAGACCAGATTTGAGTCATCTGAACCCCTTTAAGAGTACGTCAAAAGTGATCTGTAATCGAGCAAACGCCCCGCAACGGAATTTACATGGTCAGGTTCAGTGTGTTTCTTTCTCCCTCAGTTTTGATATCAATGCAAAGTGTGTGTATCCGTGTGTGTCCTTGTGCGTGTGTATGGTTCGGGGCTCACTATGTGGGGTGTGATTGTGCCTGAGCAGTCCCCCATCACAGCCAAGGAAGAAGTTATCAATCAGAGAGGGCCCACGCTGCAGATGCTGCTCACCAGCTAACCACCAGGCCACACAGCAATGTATGAGGTAGGGGGACAGAGTGTGCGTGGGGGGTAGTAAGAGAGAGGAGAAGTTCAAAGAAGAGAGAGAGTGAGAGGGGTAAGCGGAATGGAGAGAGTAAGAAAGATAGAGAAAGCGACAGAGAGAGAGAGAGAAAGTAAGAGAGACAGAGACAGCGAGACAGAGACAGAGTGCACCAGTGGACCAAGCAGCAAGTCCTCTTCCATTGCAGCAGTGTGGTCAAACACACACAGCCACTTGGGTAAATCCAGTGGGTGTGTAGTAATGATCCTACATACATTATATATGGCATCGCAGCCAAGAGTGGTATCTGGAAGCCGTACTGTACTGTCAGTTGTAGCTGAGATGCCATTAACAATCATCACATCCTGTGTTCTCTGTGTGTCACCTCTATACATACTATACATACTGATTCATTCAACCCAACTACGGGAGGGAAGACATGCATACACAATCTTGGTACTGTGTCCCAAATGGCAGCGCATTCCCTATATAGGGCACTAGTTTTCAACAGGGCTCATAGAGCTCTGGTCAAAAGTAGTGCACTATGTAGTGAATAGGGTCTCATTTGGGATGCATTTTACAGTACACGGCGAGGGAAGGGCACAGAATGTCTACTGTATCATCACCATGCTAGGAGAAAGAGATTGGTGAGAAGGCTTTGGGAGATTAGAAGGTGGGACGCAGATTTGAGACGTCCAAAAATGTAAGATCGGTCTGTAACAGAAATAGAAGTATCCGAGCAAAGATTCTGGTTGTTGACTCGTAAAAGTTTTTCAATAAAGGTTTTAAACAGAAACAGATACAGAATTATCTGAGCAAATAGTACATAGTACAGAATAGTACATGATCAATACAAGATTAAAAGTGATACAGTTTACAAAGTATGGGTGACAAGTAAGTGGACATGAACCTTCAAATGTGACTGATTAACATGCACACCTGAGAAAGTAGATCCACTTTCTTTCCAGAGTTGTCGCCTTGGCGATGGATTGTAAAAGTGCCCTTTTACAGGGAACTACACTTATGTACGAGAAGGGATATTGTATGTCACACAATGTGTTAAATAATGTGAATCAATGCACCTGTTCTGTATTTAATTGCTGAATCTCCCCTAGCTTTGTCTACTGACTGTTGACATCTGTCTCAAAGCTTTATTGATTCCCGTGAAAGAAGTCAAGATCAGTACACTGTGTGTAAGGTGAATGCAAGGAGGAACTAATTGCATTTTCGTTATGTTTGGTTTGAAAGTGCTTGCATTGTGGTGATTGAATGAAGGCTTTCAGTGAATCATTGAGCAGGGTAAACAGGGTCTCAATCTTGTCGGACGTAAATGGAAAATGTCTACTACCAATCGGTGGCCCTGTATATCTATTCAGATTAGTTCTCATAGCTTATAGAAGAAACATTTGAAATATTCTCAGTTGTTTGAATGATGCTTCGGTAAACAATAACTCCATAGATCCTATGTTATGAATGAATGCTTTCACGAACATAGACATGGATGCCATGTCATACTGCACCTACAGCATCATTCATTCACAGTATTTCAATGGAGTTTCTTTCAATTCAATCGCCCTACAGCTTGTCCTTGTGGTAAACAAAAGGACGGAGATCTTAAAAGACCTCAAAAACACATGTCACGTAGTCCTGTCCTGCAGTCAAATTACTTAGTGGCCTCGTGGGTGGAATGTTATTCTTATTTTTCTTAATTTCCCCATTAATAAATATTATTTTTTTAAACCCACCAAAAATCAGGTGTTTCTATGTCAAACAGTTTTGTTATATTTCAGTCTTCTGTGATGTATATAAAGTGTAATATTGGGTTGCAAACTCAAAATTGAATACATTTCAACTCTATATTGGACATTGTACAGGTATCTTCTTTTTTTAAGAACATAACCATGTGTGTGAGCTGTATACTTTTGTTCCAAACAAGATGTGTTTAAACCTAGAAACACTATGTGACCCTGATTTAGCCCACTGCAGTAAAAGGTTAACAGCAATCATCTTTCATCATCAACAGACACTTTCAAGTTAGTTATCTGAAAATATAACTTTCTGAATCCAAAGACTGCTGTTGGTTGATTTAAGACACACAGTGCAGAGGTCATCAAACCACAAATGCTGATAAACTACATCACAATTTGGTAGGTCTATCTATTGTACATCATTATAATGCCTTTGATGGGTCCAGTCACCCAACAATGCGGCATATGGAGGTTAAAACATGATATGGAGAGATCTATAGCTTCTTGTTTTAGATTCATTTAGGAAATGTATAGGTCCTCAATCTTGAATAATGTACCAGATCTTCTTTATACAGAGGCAGATCATAACCCTATTGTAACACAAGGCCTAAGCCTCAGATATGGAAAACTGGAGAGGTGGATTTTTATCAGTTTTATAAAGTCACCTGGATGTAGAAAACTGGAGCGGGGGATTTTTATCAGTTTTATAAAGTCACCTGGATGTAGAAAACTGGAGCGGGGGATTTTTATCAGTTTTATAAAGTCACCTGGATGTAGAAAACTGGAGCGGGGGATTTTTATCAGTTTTATAAAGTCACCTGGATGTAGAAAACTGGATCGGGGATTTTTATCAGTTTTATAAAGTCACCTGGATGTAGAAAACTGGATCGGGGGATTTTTATCAGTTTTATAAAGTCACCTGGATGTAGAAAACTGGAGCGGGGGATTTTTATCAGTTTTATAAAGTCACCTGAATGTGGAAAACTTGAGAGGTGGATTTTTATTAGTTTTATAAAGTCACCTGGATATGTAAAACTGGAGAGGTGGATTTTTATCAGTTTTATAAAGTCACCTGGATGTAGAAAACTGGAGAGGTGGATTTTTATCAGTTTTATAAAGTCACCTGGATGTAGAAAACTGGATCGGGGGATTTTTATAATTTTATAAAGTCACCTGGATGTGGAAAACTGGAGACTTGGATTTTTATCAGTTTTATAAAGTCTCCAGGATGCATACATTTACTAAAGGCAACATAATGGAGATGAAAAACCCAGAGAGAATGTATAATGGAGCCATACTTCACTGTGCCTGCGCCACAAATGGCATCCTATTCCCTTTATAGTGCACTACTTTGACACGTGCCTATGGTCAAATGTAGTGCACCCTAAAGGGAATGGGGAGCATTTGGGGCCTGTGGTGTGGATTGGAAGGAGGGAGGAGGGGGGTCTATTGTACTGTAACAATCACATCGGTCTGAACTGCCTATTATTCCATTGACGGGTCAGTCAACAGCATTGGCTGCATTGGCTCACCATTTCTTCCAATATCTGAAATTAGAACGGGGGGGCAATTGATGAGCAATACATCAAAGAACATGTAAATGCTAATCATTTGACCTCCGCTGAGACACCCGGCAAATAGACTACTCCACTGCATGCATCATTAGAGTAGTAGGGTTAGGGTTGCGACCCTGGATGACATCACTCACTCAGAAATCAATTTATTTTTAGAATTAACTTGTGGGCTATCAAACGGGAACGTTGTTTGCTCGGCCCGTTATCGGCCAGCTCTTTTTTTGTCAGAGGTTTTTAAATAGAATAAAAACAATCCCTTAGCAGCGTACAAAATAAACACACCAACACAAATATATATATATATATATATATATATATATATATATATATATATATATATATATATATAGTGAGAGAGACAAAGAGAGACAAAGAGAGAGAGAGAGAACTGTTTCCGCTCCACAAAGGAGATCAGTGGGAAAATGCTAATTAACAGTGCAGATATGAATAGAGATGAGGTGTCGGCCCCTGTAGGAGAGGAATACATTTACCTCTGATCTGCATACAAATAAACAACATTAAAACTGGATGTATTAATGGACAGTAACTCTCTAGTACCCTGTCCTATATAGCCCTAGATACAGGAGGACCAGGTTGTGTGGAGTTGTTATAGTAATATGTACAGGGCTGCTGGGCGATATAGATGAGTAAACATCAGAGAAAGTAGTGGCGCTATTCGCTGTCAGTGTTGATGTTTGTCTCGTTTGTTTGTTTGTCAACTTTAGGTAATAGATGCTTCCCTGCAGTGAGTCAACAGGCATGCGTTTTGTCACTTAGGAAATGTTATAGGAAGAAATGTTACCGATTGCCTGTTGAGCGCGAACACACACACACACACACACACACACACACACACACACACACACACACACACACACACACACACACACACACACACACACACACACACACACACACACACACACACACACACACACACACACACACAGTACTGTTAGACTGTTACATGTACTGACTGTGTGGAGATGAGGGTCAGACTGTTACATGTACCGACTGTGTGGAGATGAGGGTCAGACTGTTACATGTACTGACTGTGTGGAGATGAGGGTCAGACTGTTACATGTACTGACTGTGTGGAGATGAGGGTGAGACTGTTACATGTACTGACTGTGTGGAGATGAGGGTCAGACTGTTACATGTACCGACTGTGTGGAGATGAGGGTCAGACTGTTACATGTACTGACTGTGTGGAGATGAGGGTCAGACTGTTACATGTACTGACTGTGTGGAGATGAGGGTCAGACTGTTACATGTACTGACTGTGTGGAGATGAGGGTCAGACTGTTACATGTACTGACTGTGTGGAGATGAGGGTCAGACTGTTACATGTACTGACTGTATGGAGATGAGGGTCAGACTGTTACATGTACTGACTGTGTGGAGATGAGAGTCAGACTGTTAAATGTACTGACTGTGTGGAGATGAGGGTCAGACTGTTACATGTACTGACTGTGTGGAGATGAGGGTCAGACTGTTACATGTACTGACTGTATGGAGATGAGGGTCAGACTGTTACATGTACTGACTGTATGGAGATGAGGGTCAGACTGTTACATGTACTGAACTTGTGGAGATGAGGGTCAGACTGTTACATGTACTGACTGTATGGAGATGAGGGTCAGACTGTTACATGTACTGACTGTATGGAGATGAGGGTCAGACTGTTACATGTACTGACTGTGTGGAGATGAGGGTCAGACTGTATGGAGATGAGGGTCAGACTGTTACATGTACTGACTGTGTGGAGATGAGGGTCAGACTGTTACATGTACTGACTGTATGGAGATGAGGGTCAGACTGTATGGAGATGAGGGTCAGACTGTTACATGTACTGACTGTATGGAGATGAGGGTCAGACTGTTACATGTACTGACTGTGTGGAGATGAGGGTCAGACTGTTAATGTACTGACTGTATGGAGATGAGGGTCAGACTGTTACATGTACTGACTGTGTGGAGATGAGGGTCAGACTGTATGGAGATGAGGGTCAGACTGTTACATGTACTGACTGTATGGAGATGAGGGTCAGACTGTTACATGTACTGACTGTGTGGAGATGAGGGTCAGACTGTTACATGTACTAACTGTATGGAGATGAGGGTCAGACAGTTACATGTACTGACTGTGTGGAGATGAGGGTCAGACTGTTACATGTACTAACTGTATGGAGATGAGGGTCAGACAGTTACATGTACTGACTGTGTGGAGATGAGGGTCAGACTGTTACATGTACTAACTGTATGGAGATGAGGGTCAGACAGTTACATGTACTGACTGTGTGGAGATGAGGGTCAAACTGTTACATGTACTGACTGTGTGGAGATGAGGGTCAGACTGTTACATGTACTGACTGTGTGGAGATGAGGGTCAGACTGTTACATGTACTAACTGTATGGAGATGAGGGTCAGACAGTTACATGTACTGACTGTATGGTGATGAGGGTCAGACTGTTACATGTACTGACTGTATGGAGATGAGGGTCAGACTGTTACATGTACTGACTGTGTGGAGATGAGGGTCAGACTGTTACATGTACTGACTGTATGGTGATGAGGGTCAGACTGTTACATGTACTGACTGTATGGAGATGAGGGTCAGACTGTTACATGTACTGACTGTATGGAGATGAGGGTCAGACTGTTACATGTACTGACTGTATGGAGATGAGGGTCAGACTGTTACATGTACTGACTGTGTGGAGATGAGGGTCAGACTGTTACATGTACTAACTGTATGGAGATGAGGGTCAGACTGTTACATGTACTGACTGTATGGAGATGAGGGTCAGACTGTTACATGTACTGACTGTGTGGAGATGAGAGTCAGACTGTTAAATGTACTGACTGTGTGGAGATGAGGGTCAGACTGTTACATGTACTGACTGTGTGGAGATGAGGGTCAGACTGTTACATGTACTGACTGTATGGAGATGAGGGTCAGACTGTTACATGTACTGACTGTGTGGAGATGAGGGTCAGACTGTTACATGTACTGACTGTGTGGAGATGAGGGTCAGACTGTATGGAGATGAGGGTCAGACTGTTACATGTACTGACTGTGTGGAGATGAGGGTCAGACTGTTACATGTACTGACTGTGTGGAGATGAGGGTCAGACTGTATGGAGATGAGGGTCAGACTGTTACATGTACTGACTGTGTGGAGATGAGGGTCAGACTGTTAATGTACTGACTGTATGGAGATGAGGGTCAGACTGTTACATGTACTGACTGTGTGGAGATGAGGGTCAGACTGTATGGAGATGAGGGTCAGACTGTTACATGTACTGACTGTATGGAGATGAGGGTCAGACTGTTACATGTACTGACTGTGTGGAGATGAGGGTCAGACTGTTACATGTACTAACTGTATGGAGATGAGGGTCAGACAGTTACATGTACTGACTGTGTGGAGATGAGGGTCAGACTGTTACATGTACTAACTGTATGGAGATGAGGGTCAGACAGTTACATGTACTGACTGTGTGGAGATGAGGGTCAGACTGTTACATGTACTAACTGTATGGAGATGAGGGTCAGACAGTTACATGTACTGACTGTGTGGAGATGAGGGTCAAACTGTTACATGTACTGACTGTGTGGAGATGAGGGTCAGACTGTTACATGTACTGACTGTGTGGAGATGAGGGTCAGACTGTTACATGTACTAACTGTATGGAGATGAGGGTCAGACAGTTACATGTACTGACTGTATGGTGATGAGGGTCAGACTGTTACATGTACTGACTGTATGGAGATGAGGGTCAGACTGTTACATGTACTGACTGTGTGGAGATGAGGGTCAGACTGTTACATGTACTGACTGTATGGTGATGAGGGTCAGACTGTTACATGTACTGACTGTATGGAGATGAGGGTCAGACTGTTACATGTACTGACTGTATGGAGATGAGGGTCAGACTGTTACATGTACTGACTGTATGGAGATGAGGGTCAGACTGTTACATGTACTGACTGTGTGGAGATGAGGGTCAGACTGTTACATGTACTAACTGTATGGAGATGAGGGTCAGACTGTTACATGTACTGACTGTGTGGAGATGAGGGTCAGACTGTTACATGTACTGACTGTATGGTGATGAGGGTCAGACTGTTACATGTACTGACTGTATGGAGATGAGGGTCAGACTGTTACATGTACTGACTGTGTGGAGATGAGGGTCAGACTGTTACATGTACTGACTGTATGGAGATGAGGGTCAGACTGTTACATGTACTGACTGTGTGGAGATGAGGGTCAGACTGTTACATGTACTGACTGTATGGTGATGAGGGTCAGACTGTTACATGTACTGACTGTATGGAGATGAGGGTCAGACTGTTACATGTACTGACTGTATGGAGATGAGGGTCAGACAGTTACATGTACTGACTGTATGGTGATGAGGGTCAGACTGTTACATGTACTGACTGTATGGAGATGAGGGTCAGACTGTTACATGTACTGACTGTATGGAGATGAGGGTCAGACTGTTACATGTACTGACTGTATGGAGATGAGGGTCAGACTGTTACATGTACTGACTGTGTGGAGATGAGGGTCAGACTGTTACATGTACTAACTGTATGGAGATGAGGGTCAGACTGTTACATGTACTGACTGTATGGAGATGAGGGTCAGACTGTTACATGTACTGACTGTATGGAGATGAGGGTCAGACTGTTACATGTACTGACTGTGTGGAGATGAGGGTCAGACTGTATGGAGATGAGGGTCAGACTGTTACATGTACTGACTGTGTGGAGATGAGGGTCAGACTGTTACATGTACTGACTGTATGGAGATGAGGGTCAGACTGTATGGAGATGAGGGTCAGACTGTTACATGTACTGACTGTGTGGAGATGAGGGTCAGACTGTTAATGTACTGACTGTATGGAGATGAGGGTCAGACTGTTACATGTACTGACTGTGTGGAGATGAGGGTCAGACTGTATGGAGATGAGGGTCAGACTGTTACATGTACTGACTGTATGGAGATGAGGGTCAGACTGTTACATGTACTGACTGTGTGGAGATGAGGGTCAGACTGTTACATGTACTAACTGTATGGAGATGAGGGTCAGACAGTTACATGTACTGACTGTGTGGAGATGAGGGTCAGACTGTTACAAGTACTAACTGTATGGAGATGAGGGTCAGACAGTTACATGTACTGACTGTGTGGAGATGAGGGTCAGACTGTTACATGTACTAACTGTATGGAGATGAGGGTCAGACAGTTACATGTACTGACTGTGTGGAGATGAGGGTCAAACTGTTACATGTACTGACTGTGTGGAGATGAGGGTCAGACTGTTACATGTACTGACTGTGTGGAGATGAGGGTCAGACTGTTACATGTACTAACTGTATGGAGATGAGGGTCAGACAGTTACATGTACTGACTGTATGGTGATGAGGGTCAGACTGTTACATGTACTGACTGTATGGAGATGAGGGTCAGACTGTTACATGTACTGACTGTGTGGAGATGAGGGTCAGACTGTTACATGTACTGACTGTATGGTGATGAGGGTCAGACTGTTACATGTACTGACTGTATGGAGATGAGGGTCAGACTGTTACATGTACTGACTGTATGGAGATGAGGGTCAGACTGTTACATGTACTGACTGTATGGAGATGAGGGTCAGACTGTTACATGTACTGACTGTGTGGAGATGAGGGTCAGACTGTTACATGTACTAACTGTATGGAGATGAGGGTCAGACTGTTACATGTACTGACTGTATGGAGATGAGGGTCAGACTGTTACATGTACTGACTGTGTGGAGATGAGAGTCAGACTGTTAAATGTACTGACTGTGTGGAGATGAGGGTCAGACTGTTACATGTACTGACTGTGTGGAGATGAGGGTCAGACTGTTACATGTACTGACTGTATGGAGATGAGGGTCAGACTGTTACATGTACTGACTGTATGGAGATGAGGGTCAGACTGTTACATGTACTGAACTTGTGGAGATGAGGGTCAGACTGTTACATGTACTGACTGTATGGAGATGAGGGTCAGACTGTTACATGTACTGACTGTATGGAGATGAGGGTCAGACTGTTACATGTACTGACTGTGTGGAGATGAGGGTCAGACTGTATGGAGATGAGGGTCAGACTGTTACATGTACTGACTGTGTGGAGATGAGGGTCAGACTGTTACATGTACTGACTGTATGGAGATGAGGGTCAGACTGTATGGAGATGAGGGTCAGACTGTTACATGTACTGACTGTATGGAGATGAGGGTCAGACTGTTACATGTACTGACTGTGTGGAGATGAGGGTCAGACTGTTACATGTACTAACTGTATGGAGATGAGGGTCAGACAGTTACATGTACTGACTGTGTGGAGATGAGGGTCAGACTGTTACAAGTACTAACTGTATGGAGATGAGGGTCAGACAGTTACATGTACTGACTGTGTGGAGATGAGGGTCAGACTGTTACATGTACTAACTGTATGGAGATGAGGGTCAGACAGTTACATGTACTGACTGTGTGGAGATGAGGGTCAAACTGTTACATGTACTGACTGTGTGGAGATGAGGGTCAGACTGTTACATGTACTGACTGTGTGGAGATGAGGGTCAGACTGTTACATGTACTAACTGTATGGAGATGAGGGTCAGACAGTTACATGTACTGACTGTATGGTGATGAGGGTCAGACTGTTACATGTACTGACTGTATGGAGATGAGGGTCAGACTGTTACATGTACTGACTGTGTGGAGATGAGGGTCAGACTGTTACATGTACTGACTGTATGGTGATGAGGGTCAGACTGTTACATGTACTGACTGTATGGAGATGAGGGTCAGACTGTTACATGTACTGACTGTATGGAGATGAGGGTCAGACTGTTACATGTACTGACTGTATGGAGATGAGGGTCAGACTGTTACATGTACTGACTGTGTGGAGATGAGGGTCAGACTGTTACATGTACTAACTGTATGGAGATGAGGGTCAGACTGTTACATGTACTGACTGTATGGAGATGAGGGTCAGACTGTTACATGTACTGACTGTGTGGAGATGAGAGTCAGACTGTTAAATGTACTGACTGTGTGGAGATGAGGGTCAGACTGTTACATGTACTGACTGTGTGGAGATGAGGGTCAGACTGTTACATGTACTGACTGTATGGAGATGAGGGTCAGACTGTTACATGTACTGACTGTATGGAGATGAGGGTCAGACTGTTACATGTACTGAACTTGTGGAGATGAGGGTCAGACTGTTACATGTACTGACTGTATGGAGATGAGGGTCAGACTGTTACATGTACTGACTGTATGGAGATGAGGGTCAGACTGTTACATGTACTGACTGTGTGGAGATGAGGGTCAGACTGTATGGAGATGAGGGTCAGACTGTTACATGTACTGACTGTGTGGAGATGAGGGTCAGACTGTTACATGTACTGACTGTATGGAGATGAGGGTCAGACTGTATGGAGATGAGGGTCAGACTGTTACATGTACTGACTGTGTGGAGATGAGGGTCAGACTGTTAATGTACTGACTGTATGGAGATGAGGGTCAGACTGTTACATGTACTGACTGTGTGGAGATGAGGGTCAGACTGTATGGAGATGAGGGTCAGACTGTTACATGTACTGACTGTATGGAGATGAGGGTCAGACTGTTACATGTACTGACTGTGGAGATGAGGGTCAGACTGTTACATGTACTAACTGTATGGAGATGAGGGTCAGACTGTTACATGTACTGACTGTGTGGAGATGAGGGTCAGACTGTTACATGTACTAACTGTATGGAGATGAGGGTCAGACAGTTACATGTACTGACTGTGTGGAGATGAGGGTCAGACTGTTACATGTACTAACTGTATGGAGATGAGGGTCAGACAGTTACATGTACTGACTGTGTGGAGATGAGGGTCAAACTGTTACATGTACTGACTGTGTGGAGATGAGGGTCAGACTGTTACATGTACTGACTGTGTGGAGATGAGGGTCAGACTGTTACATGTACTAACTGTATGGAGATGAGGGTCAGACAGTTACATGTACTGACTGTATGGTGATGAGGGTCAGACTGTTACATGTACTGACTGTATGGAGATGAGGGTCAGACTGTTACATGTACTGACTGTGTGGAGATGAGGGTCAGACTGTTACATGTACTGACTGTATGGAGATGAGGGTCAGACTGTTACATGTACTGACTGTATGGAGATGAGGGTCAGACTGTTACATGTACTGACTGTATGGAGATGAGGGTCAGACTGTTACATGTACTGACTGTATGGAGATGAGGGTCAGACTGTTACATGTACTGACTGTGTGGAGATGAGGGTCAGACTGTTACATGTACTAACTGTATGGAGATGAGGGTCAGACTGTTACATGTACTGACTGTGTGGAGATGAGGGTCAGACTGTTAGATGTACTGACTGTATGGTGGTGAGGGTCATACTGTTACATGTACTGACTGTATGGAGATGAGGGTCAGACTGTTACATGTACTGACTGTGTGGAGATGAGGGTCAGACTGTTACATGTACTGACTGTATGGAGATGAGGGTCAGACTGTTACATGTACTGACTGTGTGGAGATGAGGGTCAGACTGTTACATGTACTGACTGTATGGTGATGAGGGTCAGACTGTTACATGTACTGACTGTATGGAGATGAGGGTCAGACTGTTACATGTACTGACTGTATGGAGATGAGGGTCAGACAGTTACATGTACTGACTGTATGGTGATGAGGGTCAGGCAAGAGAAGGAGAAGATGCCGAGAGACCAGCCATCTTCCTCTTCATCCTGCAGGTCTCCATGTTGGTTAGTTTATCCTCTGTTGTGGGAGCAACGGATCTCTCTCTCTCTCTCTCTCTCTCTCTCTCTCTCTTTCCATACAGTCTCTCTCTCTACCCCCCCCCCCGACCCCCCATGTTCAGGTGATCAAATGCTTGCCCGATGTACGTTTCCCCCCTCTCATTTCCTCTAACTTAACTGGATGTTTTCAGGCCCCATGGTGGCCCCCGCCAGATGTTGGTGAGTATGCGGAGAAACTTTGCACAACCCTTTCTCCCCAGGCCACTGTAGAAGGTGTGTGTATTAGTGTGTGGGTGTGTGCATGCGCGTGCATGCATGCGTGTGTGTGTGTGTGGACAAGGCTTATACTACTGAAGTGCAGTATACAGCAGCAACCCCCTGGAATTGCCTTCTGTCTTTTGTATGACATTCCAAATGCTTTTCACCATACGGCCAGTGACTGGAAGTGTGTGTGGAGTTTCCAGATGATTGGTTGACATTATGTGGCCGTGGCACAGCCTTGAAAGGGGGCTGGAAGTGTGTGTGGAGATTCCAGATGATTGGTTGACATTATGTGGCCGTGGCACAGCCTTGAAAGGGGGCTGGAAGGAAACAGGAAAGAAATCCTGAATCCTTTGAAGCGATACACGGACAGATTGCCAGTCTCACGCTATACTTTACATGCTTTACATTTCCTGGCTGATGGCTGGCGAGGCATACAGGCCTGCATTCAATTCATGTCCTGTCAGTGGACACTATAGCAGTATAGTAGTTCTATTTACACTATCTGTCTGGTTTGGACAATTGAAGTTAGACGAAGACACGTTTTGCAATTCAATTGCCAATGTTGGTTATTTTGGTTATATTTTTATTAGGGTGTAGGGAAATGACCCTATTTTATAGTTATACAACCTTGTTTAAAAACCAACTTTAGTTTGGAAGAAATTGAAATGGTCAAAGAATAAAACTGTTATTTTTATGTCCTCTTTTATGATGCTGTTCACCCGACACATTTCATGTTATTTATTAAACGTGGTTATTTATGTTTGTGCAATAAGGTTTTTTGTTTCAAGAGAGCAGTTTGATGGCGCAGGTACAGTCACAAGACTATACTTAGTGCCACTAAGAACGTAGATGCATTGATACACACAGATCTCTGTTACTTAGCAACGTTTTAGCGGCCGTTAAATACACAGCATGCTGTAATACATCAGAGGTGTGAACGCAGTAAAACCAACTCAAAGTGTGTTAATGGGGTCACTGATTTCCGGTGCACAGGTGGATGGGGTTAACACTAGGATAAGCCAATCACTTTAGCCAGTCAAAAACATCAAATACCTAGTCACCATCAAAATTAATAAAAAAATAAAAAAGACGATATGTTGTTTAAAAGACTGCTGAAAGCGTGTCCTTGACAGTGACGATGTCTTGGAAAATGTCATAGTGATTTCTTGGGAAGTCGGGAGCCCAGGTGGAGTCTGACCCGTGGCTGTATCCAACTGATTATCAAGCAGAGAAATAAGTCACTCGTTAGCGTTCAAAGGCTCATGTCTGACTCAGTCACTGGTGTGCAAATTAGCAGTCGTTTGGGAAATGCGGTCGTTTACTAAGCTTTGCTGACTCCCCGGAATGCAAGCGTTCAACAGGTGAGTGCTGAAAGGATTCCAAGCAACACATGAGGTGCTGCAAAATGATACATGAGCTGGGTCACAAATATTACTGTTATTTGACCCACTTTTGTCACATTTCTTGGAAAAGGGTGTTCAGCAGAAGTGTGTTATGAATCAAGGCAAACAGTTGGGACAATGGGAGCGTTATGCTCATGGAACAAACGTGGCCGCTGTGCTCAGACCCAGACGGCCAGAACCTCGCTGAGAAAGCTGGTCCACAAATATGTGTCTCAGTCAGTCAGTCAGCTATAAAACACTTTACACCTGCATTTTGGTATTTTCTCTGAAAACAGAAGTAACATTTGTTGACACTATGCAACTGCTTACACTGACATTGTGATGATTTTGTTACTCCGTATAGACTCACAAATGTAGTAGATTGACATTGTGATGATTTTGTTACTCCGTATAGACTCACAATAGCAGTAGATTGACATTGTGATGATTTTGTTATTCCGTATAGACACAATAGCAGTAGATTGACATTATGATGATTTTGTTATTCCGTATAGACTCACAATAGCAGTAGATTGACATTATGATGATTTTGTTACTCCGTATAGACTCACAATAGCAGTAGATTGACATTGTGATGATTTTGTTATTCCGTATAGACTCACAATAGCAGTAGATTGACATTATGATGATTTTGTTACTCCGTATAGACTCACAATAGCAGTAGATTGACATTGTGATGATTTTGTTATTCCGTATAGACTCACAATAGTAGTAGATTGACATTGTGATGATTTTGTTACTCCGTATAGACTCACAATAGCAGTAGATTGACATTGTGATGATTTTGTTATTCCGTATAGACTCACAATAGCAGTAGATTGACATTGTGATGATTTTGTTACTCCGTATAGACTCACAATAGCAGTAGATTGACATTGTGATGATTTTGTTATTTCGTATAGACTCACAATAGCAGTAGATTGACATTATGATGATTTTGTTATTCCGTATAGACTCACAATAGCAGTAGATTGACATTGTGATGATTTTGTTACTCCGTATAGACTCACAATAGCAGTAGATTGACATTGTGATGATTTTGTTATTCCGTATAGACTCACAATAGCAGTAGATTGACATTGTGATGATTTTGTTACTCCGTATAGACTCACAATAGCAGTAGATTGACATTGTGATGATTTTGTTACTCCGTATAGACTCACAATAGCAGTAGATTGACATTGTGATGATTTTGTTATTCCGTATAGACTCACAATAGTAGTAGATTGACATTGTGATGATTTTGTTACTCCGTATAGACTCACAATAGCAGTAGATTGACGTGGTGATTTTGTTAGTCCATATAGACTCACAATAGCAGTAGATTGACAGTGTGATGATTTTGTTACTCCGTATAGACTCACAATAGCAGTAGATTGACATTGTGATGATTTTGTTATTCCGTATAGACTCACAATAGCAGTAGATTGACATTGTGATGATTTTGTTATTCCGTATAGACTCACAATAGCAGTAGATTGACATTGTGATGGTTTTGTTACTCCGTATAGACTCACAATAGCAGTACATTGAAGGCTCCAGTGAATGTGACATTCACCAATGAGTTAAAGACTCCTTCCAGACAGATCTCGCACATCAGATCTAGATTGAATTGGACATCTTTGTCTGCTGTGAGTTGCCAAGGGCATAGGGGAAGTTTCAGACTGCCCACAATGTCTGAGTCTGGGCTAAATATTTACAGGGAGAACAATGTCTACCACATTCAATTATGTAGACAAAAACCTGAACACAAGCATGGATGCATGAAAACACACACACATACACACAAACAGGACAAATATAAGCATCCACCAAATTGTTATTATAGACACACACTTGCTTGGGAAATGTGAGTTCAGAAGGAGACATGCAGCCAAATCTAATCACTCTGTTTGGATAGAGTAATTGAATCTTGTTAGACAGAGGGGAACCCAACAGGCCTTTAAAGTAACCATCTGATTTGAATCCAGCGGCCCTGATAGAGGCCAGACCAAGACAACAAATGGGATTACATTACAGCAGACACACAGGGGTGAGACTCCACGGAGCGGCCACTAAGCGCTACCCGAACACATGCTAATTAGCAGTGATTACGCATCGCAGGGCAGCAGGGGATAGAGACGCAAACGCAATAAGGGCCGCTAGCTGGGGATGTAATCAAAGGTCCAAACAAAGGTCCAAACCACAGCACAGGGCTAGACCTGGAGGCCCAATCACAGCACAGGACTAGACATGGAGGTCCAATCACAGCACAGGACTAGACCTGGAGGTGCAATCACAACACAGGACTAGAACCTGGAGGTGCAATCACAACACAGGACTAGACCTGGAGGTCCAATCACAACACAGGACTAGACCTGGAGGTCCAATCACAACACAGGACTAGACCTGGAGGTGCAATCACAACACAGGACTAGACCTGGAGGTGCAATCACAACACAGGACTAGACCTGGAGGTCCAATCACAACACAGGGCTAGACCTGGAGGTCCAATCACAACACAGGGCTAGACCTGGAGGTCCAATCACAACACAGGACTAGACCTGGAGGTGCAATCACAACACAGGACTAGACCTGGAGGTGCAATCACAACACAGGGCTAGACATGGAGGTCCAATCACAGCACAGGGCTAGACCTGGAGGTCCAATCACAACACAGGGCTAGACCTGGAGGTCCAATCACAACACAGGGCTAGACATGGAGGTCCAATCACAACACAGGGCTAGACCTGGAGGTCCAATCACAACATAGGGATAGACCTGGAGGTCCAATCACAACATAGGGATAGACCAAAATGCTATTTTGACTCCACCCCGGAAACCTGCTTTCAGTTTTGATTGAATAATACCCTTATTCACACCTGTTATTTTAAGGACAAAATACTAATCTCATCCGTGCTGTTCACAACAAAACACCTTTAAGGCCTTTCTCTGCATGGTAAATAGGCAAAAGGATGCACTTTTGGCATATGCACACGGGCCAACAATATGAATAAATGAACAAACATACTGTTTGCTCCGGGGGAAAGACAAAAACCACGAAAACTATTAGCCGACTCAAAATGCAATTCACTGACGCTTGAAAACAGATGGCCGACCTGTCCTCTATGTGTCAGTTCTGTCCAAGGCGGACAACCGTTGGCTTCTGTTTCCTTTCCTCTCCTCTTTCTCTCTCTCTCTACCGCTGTGTCTCCTCTTCTAAAAGAGACTGCTAAATATTAATGTTGGCTGTCATGGGGTGCCGGGCGACACTAACGGCCAAATGATCCTAACACGGAATAATGAAGCCAGTGGGGTACAGGTGGGGTACATGGTTGCGTAATCGTTCCACATTGCCAGGTTCATCCATAATTTAAGGGGGGCTGGAGATACCAGTGAAGGAACCGAGGATATGTGAACGTGGATGGAGGTATACATGGATACACATATTGTAGATACATGTGAAGGTGAATGCAAAGACATAGGTGTATATGCAGGCAGACATGCACCAATGTTCATACACAAAAATGTGTCAATGCGCACACAAGTATGCAGTATCACATGTACACCAGTGGAGGCTGGTGGGAGGAGCTATAGGAGGACGCACTCATTGTCGTGACTGGAATGGAATAGATGGAATGGAGTCAAACATGTTGTTTCCATATGTTTGTGGTGTTTGATACCATTCCAACAAGTCCATACCAGTCTTGACAATGAGCCTGTCCTCCTGTCCTGCTCCTACCAGCCTCCTCTGATGTACCCACATGCAGGCACACTCCCACCACCACCCTCCCCACCCTCAAACACCAGCAAAGCAACAAAAGATTTTCCAGAACAACCATGACATCTATTTCTATGTGTCATTGTCACTCCCTACAACACTCGATAATCAGTATAGTAAAAAGCCACAAACGTTTTTCTAAACCCCCTCAGAAAACAATGGTTATTGATCAGTCCTGTGTGTCAAAGGGGGACACTTACTGAAGCCAAGACAAAAGACTATTTTATCCCTGATTGCGTCCCAAATGGAACCCTATTCCCTATATAGTGCACTATTTCTTTCTTATCCGTTTGGCACGCAAGCCTGTGACATTCTGACTGATTGAATAGCTGACTTGCTCACATGTTCCTCCAGTCACAGCTACATGGACAGAGTCACCATGCCTGGGCCAGACGTGTCACAGACATGCCACACAGCCACAGGGTCCCGTGACAGATGGGACACAAGAGAGGGACACAGGTGATAATTGACAAACATTTCGACAATTGACCTACGGCCTCTGACCCCTGTCATGAAGACAACACCTGATGATAGGGGTGAGATGTGGTCAAAAAGCCGGGATTGAGGCCTCCCGGGTGGCACAGTGATTAAGGGCGCTGTACTTCAGCGCCAGCTGTGCCACCAGAGACTCTGGGTTCGCGCCCAGGCTCTGTCGCAACCGGCCGCGACCAGGAGGTCCGTGGGGCGACGCACAATTGGCCCAGCGTCGTCCGGGTTAGGGAGGACTTGGTCGGTAGGATATCCCTTGTCTCATCGCGCACCAGCGACTCCTGTGGCGGGCCGGGCGCAGTGCACGCTAACCAAGGTTGCCAGGTGCACGGTGTTTCCTCCGACACATTGGTGCGGCTGGCTTCCGGGTTGGATGCGCGCTGTGTTAAGAAGCAGTGCGGCTTGGTTGGGTTGTGTATCGGAGGACGCATGACTTTCAACCTTCGTCTCTCCTGAGCTCGTATGGGATTTGTAGCGATGAGACGAGATAGTAGCTACTAAAAAACAATTGCATACCACGAAATCGGGGAGAAAAATGGGTAAAATATATGTATTTTTTTTAAATAAAAAAAGCCAGGATTGAAACCATGGCATGCTCAGGTGGTTCTGTATTGCTCAGGGATTGGAGGAATGATTTAGTAATTCTGATTTAAGACGGAATAAATCCCTGTCTTCAGACTTATTCTGCTTCTCTACAATTAATCTGTATTCTGAATGGCTTTCAACCAAATTATGGAAAAGAACATTCTTCCAAGTATGTGTATCAGTGTGTTAGTGTGTGTGTGTTTGTTCGTGTATCTAAACATAACAATGATGCATGTGTGTGTGCATTACAATAGAAACCCTAATCCCTCCTGCAGAAACACATGTGTCCTTCTCATACCTCTCGCCAACTCACCTGCTAGTGTCTATACTATGGCTGAGGAGGGTAGAGGTACATGGGGGCCAAGGGCCAAGGTGACAAATAGATCAGATTGATCAGAGGCCCCCGTGCTGTCCCCCTGTGCCTATGACAGCCACTAATGGAGTCGTCAGTGAGCCATGTCCTTGATGTACAAATGCCCCACTGTCAGACAAGACACTTCACTATTGCTGCTCTATGGCCACTCAGCAGCTCTTGTTGTGGATACACTGCTGGCCCTCCTCCACTAGGCTTTTAACTGCTACACTGTGTAGAGCAGGGGAAGGCAACCCTGGTCCTGGAGGGCCGCAGGCACTTCCTGTGTTGGATCTAGCCCACCTGGAAGACCAGGTGTTTTGCTGTACCTGCGGCAATCCAGGAACACGGTTGCCTACCCCTGCAGTAGACTATTACAGAGAAGTCTTCCTTGCCAAGGAGGCCTTGGTCTCAGTGGGACTCCCTGCTAAAATACAATAAGAGAATCAAAGTGGCGTTCAGAGGAAATTCTAAGTAAATAGAGGTCTGATGCCAAGGAAGGATTTAAAAGGACATGAAAGTGCTTTTTGGCAGGGTTTCCCAAACTGGGTCCTGGGGTCCCCCCTGGGTGCATGTTTTGGTTTTTGCCCTAGAACTACACAGCTGATTCAAATAATCACAGCTTGATGAAGAGTTGGTTATTTGAATCAGCTGTGTAGTGTTAGGGCAAAAACAGGACATAGTTTGGAAAACCTGCTATATGCAACAATTCTAACTGTAAATCACTGTAAATGACAATGATTTACCTTTTAAGAGAAAAATATATAAATACATACTTTACTGCCATTTCAACGCAGAAAAGTCCATCCCCACTCAAGCTTTCCTACCACCTTTGAACTAGACTTGGAGGGTTACATAAAATGAGAAAAACAAGTGTATTCTTCCATGACGCATTTCCTTTCCTCATTTCCTTTCCTCTTTGCCCTTGGAAGTAAACAAAGGTAATCCAAGTTGTCTGGAGTGTGTGTGTGTGTGTGTGTTTGACCCCGTGTCCTTCAGTGCTGTTAATGAAGAGGCTGAGGCGCCGGGTCGTGTCATGCATGCATCCCTGTGGGCTTCAGATGCACTGACTCGCTCTCTCTCATCATTAAAACATGATCGCTAAAACGAGGTGAGGTTAATTGCAGGAATATTACCATGGACTAATTACAGGAGCCCAATAGGCAGTTAGGCTTGGGGGAAACTGCTACTGTAGGCTAATGTCATCAGCTCCTCTCAGCACTCGACAGTATATCTGAATCAAAGGCAGAGAGAGAGGGAGGCTAGGATTAGCATTTAGCCATAACTAGGGAAAGGTGATACTTTTCTCAGTTACCCCAAGTTGTCATAAGCTTCTTAGCAAGGTGTTGACCACCAGTTTGAAACATCTCCTGAATAAAATGTTGGATACCAATAAAGCAGTATGTTACCACAGCAAGTAAAGTCGCTCCTAAAGACTAGTAGACCAAGGACATACGAAGCATTGAGTTTCCAACAACAAGTAAATGAGCTAGAACTTGCATTCAGAAAGTATTCAGACCCTTTGACTTTGTCCACATTTTTAATTTTTAATTAATTAATTTGATTAGACCTTTATTTAACCAGGTAGGCAAGTTGAGAAAAAGTTTTCATTTGCAACAGCGACCTGGTCAAGATAAAGCGTAGCAATTCGACACATACAACAACACAGAGTTACACATGGAATAAACAAAACATACAGTCAATAATACAGTAGAACAAAAGAAAACAAAAAGTCCATATACAGTGAGTGCAAATGAGTTAAGTTAAGGAAATAAATAGGCCATGGTGGCGAAGTAATTACAATACAGCAATTAAACACTGGAATGGTAGATCAACAGAAGATGAATGTGCAGGTAGAGATACTGGGGTGCAAAGGAGCAAAATAAATAAAATAAACACCAGTATGGGGATGAGGTAGGTTACGTTACAACCTTATTCTAAAATTGATTAAATAGTTTCCCCCCTCATCAATCTACACACAATACCTCATAATGACAATTCAAAAACAGGGTTTTAGGAACATTTCAAATGTATTAAAAATGCAAAACTGAAACATCATATTTACATTAGTATTCAGACCCTTTACTCAGTACTTTGTTGACGCACATTTGGCAGCGATTACAGCCTCGAGTCTTCTTGGGTATGACGCTACAAGTTTGGCTCACCTGTATTTGTTTTTTTCCCCCATTCTTCTCTGCAGATCCTCTCAAGCTCTGTCAGGTTGGATGGGGAGCATCTCTGCACAGCTATCTTCAGGTCTCTCCAGAGATGTTCGATCAGGTTGATGTCCGGGCTCTGGCTGGTCCACTCAAGGACATTCAGAGACTTGTCCCGAAGCCACTCCTGCATTGTCTTGGCTGTGTCCTAAGGGTCGTTGTCCTGTTGGAAGGTGAACCTTTGACCCAGTCTGAGGTCCTGAGCGCTCTGGAGCAGGTTTTCATCAAGGATCTCTCTGTACTTTACTCCATTCAACTTGACTAGTCTCCCAGTTCCTGCAGCTGAAAAACACCCCCACAGCATGATGCTGCCACCACAATGCTTTAGCGTAGGGATGGTGCCAGGTGTCCTCCAGATGTGACGCTTGGCATGCAGGCCAAAGAGTTCAATCTTGGTTTTATCAGACCAGAGAATCTTGTTTCTCATGGTCTGAGAGTCTTTAGGTGCCTTTTGACAAACTCCAAGTGGGCTGTCTGTCATGTGTCTTTTACTGAGGAGTGGCTTCCGTCTGGCCACTCTACCATAAAGGCCGGATTGGTGGAGTGCTGCAGAGATGGTTGTCTTTCTGGAAGTGTCTACCATCTCCAATGAGGAACTCTGGAGCTCTGTCAAAGTGACCATCGGGTTCTTGGTCACCACCCTGAGTCTTGGTGGTTCCAGATGTTTTCCATTTAAGAATGATGGAGGCCACTGTGTTCATGGGGACCTTCAATGCTGGAGACATTATTTGATACCCTTCCCCAGATCTGTGCCTCGACACAATCCTGTCTCGGAGCTCTTACAATTCCTGGTTTTTGCTCTGACATGCACTGTCAATTGTGGGACCTTATATAGACATGCGTGTGCCTTTCCAAATCATGTCCAATCGATTGAATTTACCACAGGTGGACTCCAATCAAGTTGTAGAAACACAAGGATGATCAATGGAAACAGGATGCACCTGAGATCAATTTTGAGTCTCATGGCAAACTGTATGAATTCTGCTTTTATTTGTATTAAATTCGCACACATTTCTAAAAACCTGTTTTTGCTTAATCTTTATGGGGTATTGTGTGTAGATTGAGGAGGGAAAAAAACCGTTTTAATCCATAAAGCTGTAACGTTACAAAATGTGGAAAAAGGCAAGGGGTCTGAATACTTTCCAAATGCGCTGTATAAAACCAAGTATACCAAAGATGTATACAACCAAGTATACCAAAGATGTATAAAACCAAGTATACCAAAGATGTATACAACCAAGTATACCAAAGATGTATACAACCAAGTATACCAAAGATGTATAAAACCAAGTATACCAAAGATGTATAAAACCAAGTATACCAAAGATGTATACAACCAAGTATACCAAAGATGTATAAAACCAAGTATACCAAAGATGTATAAAACCAAGTATACCAAAGATGTATAAAACCAAGTATACCAAAGATGTATAAAACCAAGTATACCAAAGATGTATAAAACCAAGTATACCAAAGATGTATACAACCAAGTATACCAAAGATGTATAAAACCAAGTATACCAAAGATGTATAAAACCAAGTATACCAAAGATGTATAAAACCAAGTATACCAAAGATGTATAAAACCAAGTATACCAAAGATGTATAAAACCAAGTATACCAAAGATGTATAAAACCAAGTATACCAAAGATGTATACAACCAAGTATACCAAAGATGTATAAAACCAAGTATACCAAAGATGTATACAACCAAGTATACCAAAGATGTATAAAACCAAGTATACCAAAGATGTATAAAACCAAGTATACCAAAGATGTATAAAACCAAGTATACCAAAGATGTATAAAACCAAGTATACCAAAGATGTATAAAACCAAGTATACCAAAGATGTATACAACCAAGTATACCAAAGATGTATAAAACCAAGTATACCAAAGATGTATACAACCAAGTATACCAAAGATGTATACAACCAAGTATACCAAAGATGTATACAACCAAGTATACCAAAGATGTATACAACCAAGTATACCAAAGATGTATAAAACCAAGTATACCAAAGATGTATACAAAGCCTGTACATTTTCTTGGGATGGCAAGAAACTGCTCAAAATGGATTCTTGGTTCTACCAAGAACACATCAAGACTGTCTTGTCAGGTCTGCCTTGACACTGACAGAGAGACAGAGAAGACTGTCTTGTCATGTCTGCCTTGACACTGACAGAGAGACAGAGAAGACTGTCTTGTCATGTCTGCCTTGACACTGACAGAGAGACAGAGAAGACTGTCTTGTCATGTCTGCCTTGACACTGACAGAGAGACAGAGAAGACTGTCTTGTCATGTCTGCCTTGACACTGACAGAGAGACAGAGAAGACTGTCTTGTCATGTCTGCCTTGACACTGACAGAGAGACAGAGAAGACTGTCTTGTCAGGTCTGCCTTGACACTGCCAGAGAGACAGAGAAGACTGTCTTGTCAGGTCTGCCTTGACACTGACAGAGAGACAGAGAAGACTGTCTTGTCAGGTCTGCCTTGACACTGCCAGAGAGACAGAGAAGACTGTCTTGTCATGTCTGCCTTGACACTGACAGAGATACAGAGAAGACTGTCTTGTCAGGTCTGCCTTGACACTGCCAGAGAGACAGAGAAGACTGTCTTGTCAGGTCTGCCTTGACACTGACAGAGAGACAGAGAAGAAGAATTCCATTGAACTAAGTCTGTGACATTCCTCCAGGAACATTTGCACTCTTGCCTCCCGCTGTCTGCAAAATCAGCCACTGTCATTTAGCATGAGAGAGAGGTGGAATGAGCCTTGGGGTAGCACTGACGAGGGAGTGTGTGTGTGTGTGTGTGTGTGTGTGTGTGTGTGTGTGTGTGTGTGTGTGTGTGTGTGTGTGTGTGTGTGTGTGTGTGTGTGTGTGTGTGTGTGTGTGTGTGTGTGTGTGTGTGTGTGTGTGTGTGTGAGAAATCGTGTGTAAATACTGTATGTGTGTGTGTGTATGCTCGTGTGTGTGTGTGTGTCTATATGTGTGTTTTCATCAGTGTGGTTTCTCTCGTCACGTCCCCTGTCTCTCTGCTAGGAGGGTCTGGGTGTGGGAGCTGGGTTCACAGAAGTCACCTGTCACTGGGCTCTTTACAACATGTCTCTGCGATACCGCTGGCCCGTCAATCAACTGCCGTATGCCTGCGTCTGGGTGCCGTTGCAACGGGATGATAACAACAGGGGTAACACACCTCCCTGCAAAGCATGCTGGGATTGAAGCAATGATTTAAGCTATGATCTGGGGTGTAGGAGGGAAAAAGAAGGGGGAAGGAGTAGTTTAGAATGAAAAAAAGTAGCTTTAGCAAGACAGCAAAAATAGTGGGTGTGGGTAATTGTGTGTAAGAGGGAGGCAGATGGAAGGAACCAAAATAAGAAAATGATTAGAAGGGCAAAGTTAACCAGTGTATGGTGAGGAGAGTGTACCGAAAAGATGTTTAGAATATTATACACTAGTAGACACACGATTAGATAACATAACATCATAATCACATACATCATTAAAGGTATACATGCATACTGGTTGGGTATTATGTATGTTATTGTGGTTGGGTATTATGTATGTTACTGGTTGGGTATTATGTATGTTATTGTGGTTGTGTATTATGTATGTTATTGTGGTTGGATATTATGTATGTTACTGGTTGGGTATTATGTATGTTATTAGGACCATGCCCCAGGACTACCTGACATGATGACTCCTTGCTGTCCCCAGTCCACCTGGCCGTGCTGCTGCTCCAGTTTCAACTGTTCTGCCTTATTATTATTCGACCATGCTGGTCATTTATGAACATTTTAACATCTTAGCCATGTTATGTTATAATCTCCACCCAGCCCAGCCAGAAGAGGACTGGCCACCCCACATATGCTCTCTCTAATTCTCTCTTTCTTTCTCTCTCTCTCTCGGAGGACCTGAGCCCTAGGACCATGCCCCAGGACTACCTGACATGATGACTCCTTGCTGTCCCCAGTCCACCTGACCGTGCTGCTGCTCCAGTTTCAACTGTTCTGCCTTATTATCATACGACCATGCTGGTCATTTATGAACATTTGAACATCTTGGCCGTGTTCTGTTATAATCTCCACCCGGCACAGCCAGAAGAGGACTGGCCACCCCACATAGCCTGGTTCCTCTCAAAGTTTCTTCCTAGGTTTTGGCCTTTCTAGGGAGTTTTTCCTAGCCACCGTGCTTCTTCACCTGCATTGCTTGCTGTTTGGGGTTTTAGGCTGGGTTTCTGTACAGCACTTTGAGATATCAGCTGATGTATGAAGGGCTATATAAATAAATTTGATTTGATTTGGTTATTGTGGTTGGGTATTATGTATGTTATTGTGGTTGGGTATTATATATGTTACTGGTTGGGTATTATGTATGTTACTGGTTGGGAATTATGTATGTTATTGTGGTTGGGTATTATGTATGTTACTGGTTGGGTATTATAAAAGTTACTGGTTGGGTATTATGTATGTTACTGGTTGGGTATTATGTATGTTATTGCGGTTGGGTGTTATGTATGTTACTGGTTGGGTATTATGTATGTTATTGTGGTTGGGTATTATGTATGTCATTGTGGTTGGGTATTATGTATGTTATTGTGGTTGGGTTATTGTGGTTGGGTATTATGTATGTTATTGCGGTTGGGTATTATGTATGTTACTGGTTGGGTATTATGTATGTTATAGTGGATGGGTATTTTGTATGTTATTGTGGTTGGGTATTATGTATGTTATTGTGGTTGGATATTATATATGTTATTGTGGTTTGGGTATTATGTATGTTATTGTGGTTGGGTATTATGTATGTTATTGTGGTTGGGTATTATGTATGTTATTGTGGTTGGGTATTATATATGTTACTGGTTGGGTATTATGTATGTTATTGTGGATGGGTATTTTGTATGTTATTGTGGTTGGGTATTATGTATGTTACTGTTTGGGTATTATATATGTTACTGGTTGGGTATTATGCATGTTATTGTGGTTGGGTATTATATATGTTACTGTGGTTGGGTATTATGTATGTTACTGGTTGGGTATTATGTATGTTACTGGTTGGGTATTATGTATGTTATAGTGGTTGGGTATTATGTATGTTATTGTGGTTGGGTATTATGTATGTTATTGTGGTTGGGTATTATATATGTTACTGGTTGGGTATTATGTATGTTACTGTTTGGGTATTATGTATGTTATTGTGGTTGGGTATTATGTATGTTATTGTGGTTGGGTATTATATATGTTATTGTGGTTGGGTATTATATATGTTACTGGTTGGGTATTATGTATGTTATTGTGGTTGGGTATTATATATGTTATTGTGGTTGGGTATTATATATGTTACTGGTTGGGTATTATGTATGTTACTGGTTGGGTATTATGTATGTTATTGTGGTTGGGTATTATATATGTTACTTGTTGGGTATTATGTATGTTACTGGTTGGGTATTATGTATGTTATTGTGGTTGGGTATTATATATGTTACTGGTTGGGTATTATGTATGTTACTGGTTGGGTATTATGTATGTTACTGGTTGGGTATTATGTATGTTATTGTGGTTGGGTATTATGTATGTTATTGTGGTTGGGTATTATGTATGTTATTGTGGTTGGGTATTATGTATGTTACTGGTTGGGTATTATGTATGTTACTGGTTGGGTATTATGTATGTTACAGGTTGGGTATTATGTATGTTATTGTGGTTGGGTATTATGTATGTTACTGTTTGGGTATTATGTATGTTACTGGTTGGGTATTATGTATGTTACTGGTTGGGTATTATGTATGTTACTGGTTGGGTATTATGTATGTTACTGGTTGGGTATTATGTATGTTACTGGTTGGGTATTATGTATGTTACTGGTTGGGTATTATGTATGTTATTGTGGTTGGGTATTATGTACGTTACTGGTTGGGTATTATGTATGTTACTGGTTGGGTATTATGTATGTTATTGTGGTTGGGTATTATGTATGTTACTGGTTGGGTATTATAAAAGTTACTGGTTGGGTATTATGTATGTTACTGGTTGGGTATTATGTATGTTACTGGTTGGGTATTATGTATGTTATTGTGGTAGGTTATTATGTATGTCATTGTGGTTGGGTATTATGTATGTTATTGTGGTTGGGTATTATGTATGTTATTGTGGTTGGGTATTATGTATGTTACTGTTTGGGTATTATGTATGTTACTGGTTGGGTATTATCTATGTTTTGTGGTTGGGTATTATGTATGTTACTGGTTGGGTATTATAAATGTTACTGGTTGGGTATTATGTATGTTATTGCGGTTGGGTGTTATGTATGTTATTGTGGTTCGGTATTATATATGTTATTGTGGTTGGGTATTATGTATGTTATTGCGGTTGGGTATTATATATGTTACTGGTTGGGTATTATGTATGTTACTGGTTGGGTATTATGTATGTTATAGTGGATGGGTATTTTGTATGTTATTGTGGTTGGGTATTATGTATGTTATTGTGGTTGGATATTATATATGTTATTGTGGTTTGGGTATTATGTATGTTATTGTGGTTGGGTATTATGTATGTTATTGTGGTTGGGTATTATGTATGTTACTGGTTGGGTATTATGTATGTTATTGTGGTTGGGTATTATGTATGTTATTGTGGTTGGGTATTATATATATTACTTGTTGGGTATTATGTATGTTATTGTGGTTGGGTATTATGTATGTTATTGGTTGGGTATTATGTATGTTATTGTGGTTGGGTATTATGTATGTTATTGTGGTTGGGTATTATATATGTTACTGGTTGGGTATTATGTATGTTACTGGTTGGGTATTATGTATGTTATTGTGGTTGGGTATTATATATGTTACTGGTTGGGTATTATGTATGTTACTGTTTGGGTATTATGTATGTTATTGTGGTTGGGTATTATATATGTTACTGGTTGGGTATTATGTATGTTACTGGTTGGGTATTATGTATGTTATTGTGGTTGGGTATTATGTATGTTACTGGTTGGGTATTATATATGTTACTTGTTGGGTATTATGTATGTTACTGGTTGGGTATTATGCATGTTATTGTGGTTGGGTATTATGTATGTTACAGGTTGGGTATTATGTATGTTATTGTGGTTGGGTATTATGTATGTTACTGGTTGTGTATTCTGTATGTTATTGTGGTTGGGTATTATGTATGTTACTGGTTGGGTATTATGTATGTTACTGGTTGGGTATTATAAATGTTACTGGTCGGGTATTATGTATGTTACTGATTGGGTATTATGTATGTTATTGCAGTTGGGTATTATGTATGTTATTGTGGTTGGGTATTATGTATGTTATTGCAGTTGGGTATTATGTATGTTATTGTGGTTGGGTATTATGTATGTTACTGGTTGGGTATTATAAATGTTACTGGTTGGGTATTATGTATGTTACTGATTGGGTATTATGTATGTTATTGCAGTTGGGTATTATGTATGTTATTGTGGTTGGGTATTATGTATGTTATTGCAGTTGGGTATTATGTATGTTATTGTGGTTGGGTATTATGTATGTTACTGGTTGGGTATTATATATGTTACTGATTGGGTATTATGTATGTTATTGCAGTTGGGTATTATGTATGTTATTGTGGTTGGGTATTATATATGTTACTTGTTGGGTATTATGTATGTTACAGTTGTGGGGTATTATGTATGTTTTTGGGGTTGGGTATTATATATGTTACTTGTTGGGTATTATGTATGTTACTGGTTGGGTATTATGTATGTTAGTGTTGTTGGGTATTATATATGTTACTGGTTGGGTATTATATATGTTACTGGTTGGGTATTATATATGTTACTTGTTGGGTATTATGTATGTTACTGGTTGGGTATTATGTATGTTATTGTGGTAGGTTATTATGTATGTTATTGTGGTTGGATATTATGTATGTTATTGTGGTTGGGTATTATGTATGTTACTGTTTGGGTATTATGTATGTTACTGGTTGGGTATTATGTATGTTATTGTGGTTGGGTATTATGTATGTTACTGGTTGGGTATTATAAATGTTACTGGTTGGGTATTATGTATGTTACTGATTGGGTATTATGTATGTTATTGCAGTTGGGTATTATGTATGTTACAGGTTGGGTATTATGTATGTTATTGCGGTTGGGTACTATGTATGTTACTGGTTGTGTATTCTGTATGTTATTGTGGTTGGGTATTATGTATGTTACTGGTTGGGTATTATGTATGTTACTGGTTGGGTATTATAAATGTTACTGGTTGGGTATTATGTATGTTACTGATTGGGTATTATGTATGTTATTGCAGTTGGGTATTATGTATGTTATTGTGGTTGGGTATTATGTATGTTATTGCAGTTGGGTATTATGTATGTTATTGTGGTTGGGGTATTATGTATGTTACTGGTTGGGTATTATAAATGTTACTGGTTGGGTATTATGTATGTTACTGATTGGGTATTATGTATGTTATTGCAGTTGGGTATTATGTATGTTATTGTGGTTGGGTATTATGTATGTTATTGCAGTTGGGTATTATGTATGTTATTGTGGTTGGGTATTATGTATGTTACTGGTTGGGTATTATATATGTTACTGATTGGGTATTATGTATGTTATTGCAGTTGGGTATTATGTATGTTATTGCGGTTGGGTATTATGTATGTTACTGGTTGGGTATTATATATGTCATTGTGGTTGGGTATTATGTATGTTATTGTGGTTGGGTATTATGTATGTTATTGCAGTTGGGTATTATGTATGTTATTGTGGTTGGGTATTATGTATGTTATTGCGGTTGGGTATTATGTATGTTACTGGTTGGATATTATGTATGTTACTGTTTGGGTATTATATATGTTACTGGTTGGGTATTATGCATGTTACTGTTTGGGTATTATATATGTTACTGGTTGGGTATTATGTATGTTATTGTGGTTGGGTACTATGTATGTTACTGGTTGTGTATTCTGTATGTTATTGTGGTTGGGTATTATGTATGTTACTGGTTGGGTATTATGTATGTTACTGGTTGGGTATTATAAATGTTACTGGTTGGGTATTATGTATGTTACTGATTGGGTATTATGTATGTTATTGCAGTTGGGTATTATGTATGTTATTGTGGTTGGGTATTATGTATGTTATTGCAGTTGGGTATTATGTATGTTATTGTGGTTGGGGTATTATGTATGTTACTGGTTGGGTATTATAAATGTTACTGGTTGGGTATTATGTATGTTACTGATTGGGTATTATGTATGTTATTGCAGTTGGGTATTATGTATGTTATTGTGGTTGGGTATTATGTATGTTATTGCAGTTGGGTATTATGTATGTTATTGTGGTTGGGTATTATGTATGTTACTGGTTGGGTATTATATATGTTACTGATTGGGTATTATGTATGTTATTGCAGTTGGGTATTATGTATGTTATTGCGGTTGGGTATTATGTATGTTACTGGTTGGGTATTATATATGTCATTGTGGTTGGGTATTATGTATGTTATTGTGGTTGGGTATTATGTATGTTATTGCAGTTGGGTATTATGTATGTTATTGTGGTTGGGTATTATGTATGTTATTGCGGTTGGGTATTATGTATGTTACTGGTTGGATATTATGTATGTTACTGTTTGGGTATTATATATGTTACTGGTTGGGTATTATGCATGTTACTGTTTGGGTATTATATATGTTACTGGTTGGGTATTATGTATGTTATTGTGGTTGGGTATTATGTATGTTATTGTGGTTGGGTATTATGTATGTTACTGGTTGGGTATTATGTATGTTACTGGTTGGGTATTATGTATGTTACTGGTTGGGTATTATGTATGTCATTGTGGTTGGGTATTATGTATGTTATTGTGGTTGGGTATTATGTATGTTATTGTGGTTGGGTATTATGTATGTTATTGTGGTTGGGTATTATGTATGTTATTGTGGTTGGGTATTATGTATGTTACTGGTTGGGTATTATGTATGTTACTGGTTGGGTATTATGTATGTTACTGGTTGGGTATTATATATGTTACTGGTTGGGTATTATGTATGTCATTGTGGTTGGGTATTATGTATGTTATTGTGGTTGGGTATTATGTATGTTATTGTGGTTGGGTATTATGTATATTACTGGTTGGGTATTATGTATGTTATTGTGGTTGGGTATTATGTATGTTATTGTGTTTGGGTATTATATATGTTACTGGTTGGGTATTATGTATGTCATTGTGGTTGGGTATTATGTATGTTATTGTAGTTGGGTATTATGTATGTTATTGTGGTTGGGTATTATGTATGTTATTGTGGTTGGGTATTATGTATATTACTGGTTGGGTATTATGTATGTTATTGTGGTTGGGTATTATGTATGTTATTGTGGTTGGGTATTATGTATGTTATTGTGGTTGGATATTATGTATGTTATTGTGTTTGGGTATTATGTATGTTACTGTTTGGGTATTATATATGTTATTGTGGTTGGGTATTATGTATGTTATTGTGTTTGGGTATTATATATGTTACTGGTTGGGTATTATATATGTTATTGTGGTTGGGTATTATGTATGTTATTGTGTTTGGGTATTATATATGTTACTGGTTGGGTATTATATATGTTATTGTGGTTGGGTATTATGTATGTTATTGTGTTTGGGTATTATATATGTTACTGGTTGGGTATTATATATGTTATTGTGGTTGGGTATTATGTATGTTATTGTGTTTGGGTATTATATATGTTACTGGTTGGGTATTATATATGTTATTGTGGTTGGGTATTATGTATGTTATTGTGTTTGGGTATTATATATGTTACTGGTTGGGTATTATGTATGTCATTGTGGTTGGGTATTATGTATGTTATTGTAGTTGGGTATTATGTATGTTATTGTGGTTGGGTATTATGTATGTTATTGTGGTTGGGTATTATGTATATTACTGGTTGGATATTATGTATGTTATTGTGGTTGGGTATTATGTATGTTATTGTGGTTGGGTATTATGTATGTTATTGTGGTTGGATATTATGTATGTTATTGTGTTTGGGTATTATGTATGTTACTGTTTGGGTATTATATATGTTATTGTGGTTGGGTATTATGTATGTTATTGTGTTTGGGTATTATATATGTTACTGGTTGGGTATTATATATGTTATTGTGGTTGGGTATTATGTATGTTATTGTGTTTGGGTATTATATATGTTACTGGTTGGGTATTATATATGTTATTGTGGTTGGGTATTATGTATGTTATTGTGTTTGGGTATTATATATGTTACTGGTTGGGTATTATATATGTTATTGTGGTTGGGTATTATGTATGTTATTGTGTTTGGGTATTATATATGTTACTGGTTGGGTATTATATATGTTATTGTGGTTGGGTATTATGTATGTTATTGTGTTTGGGTATTATATATGTTACTGGTTGGGTATTATATATGTTATTGTGGTTGGGTATTATATATGTTACTGATTGGGTATTATGTATGTTATTGCAGTTGGGTATTATGTATGTTATTGCGGTTGGGTGTTATGTATGTTACTGGTTGGGTATTATGTATGTCATTGTGGTTGGGTATTATGTATGTTATTGTGGTTGGGTATTATGTATGTTATTGTGGTTGGGTATTATGTATGTTATTGTGGTTGGGTATTATGTATGTTACAGGTTGGGTATTATGTATGTTATTGTGGTTGGGTATTATGTATGTTATTGTGGTTGGGTATTATGTATGTTACTGGTTGGGTATTATGTATGTTATTGTGGTTGGGTATTATGTATGTCATTGTGGTTGGGTATTATGTATGTCATTGTGGTTGGGTATTATGTATGTTATTGTGGTTGGGTATTATGTATGTTACAGGTTGGGTATTATGTATGTTATTGTGGTTGGGTATTATGTATGTTACTGTTTGGGTATTATGTATGTTACTGGTTGGGTATTATGTATGTTACTGATTGGGTATTATTTATGTTATTGCAGTTGGGTATTATGTATGTTATTGTGGTTGGGTATTATGTATGTTACAGGTTGGGTATTATGTATGTTATTGTGGTTGGGTATTATGTATGTTATTGTGGTTGGGTATTATGTATGTTACTGGTTGGGTATTATGTATGTTACTGGTTGGCTATTATGTATGTTACTGGTTGGGTATTATGTATGTTACTGGTTGGGTATTATGTATGTTACTGGTCTGGTATTATGTATGTTACTGGTTGGGTATTATGTATGTTATTGTGGTTGGGTATTATGTACGTTACTGGTTGGGTATTATGTATGTTACTGGTTGGGTATTATGTATGTTATTGTGGTTGGGTATTATGTATGTTACTGGTTGGGTATTATGTATGTTACTGGTTGGGTATTATGTATGTTACTGGTTGGGTATTATGTATGTTACTGGTTGGGTATTATGTATGTTATTGTGGTAGGTTATTATGTATGTTATTGTGGTTGGGTATTATGTATGTTATTGTGGTTGGGTATTATGTATGTTATTGTGGTTGGGTATTATGTATGTTACTGTTTGGGTATTATGTATGTCACTGGTTGGGTATTATGTATGTTAGTGTGGTTGGGTATTATGTATGTTACTGGTTGGGTATTATAAATGTTACTGGTTGGGTATTATGTATGTTACTGATTGGGTATTATGTATGTTATTGCAGTTGGGTATTATGTATGTTACAGGTTGGGTATTATGTATGTTATTGTGGTTGGGTACTATGTATGTTACTGGTTGTGTATTCTGTATGTTATTGTGGTTGGGTATTATGTATGTTACTGGTTGGGTATTATGTATGTTACTGGTTGGGTATTATAAATGTTACTGGTTGGGTATTATGTATGTTACTGATTGGGTATTATGTATGTTATTGCAGTTGGGTATTATGTATGTTATTGTGGTTGGGTATTATGTATGTTATTGCAGTTGGGTATTATGTATGTTATTGTGGTTGGGTATTATGTATGTTACTGGTTGGGTATTATAAATGTTACTGGTTGGGTATTATGTATGTTACTGATTGGGTATTATGTATGTTATTGCAGTTGGGTATTATGTATGTTATTGTGGTTGGGTATTATGTATGTTATTGCAGTTGGGTATTATGTATGTTATTGTGGTTGGGTATTATGTATGTTACTGGTTGGGTATTATATATGTTACTGATTGGGTATTATGTATGTTATTGTGGTTGGGTATTATGTATGTTATTGTGGTTGGGTATTATGTATGTTATTGTGGTTGGGTATTATGTATGTTACTGGTTGGGTATTATGTATGTCATTGTGGTTGGGTATTATGTATGTTATTGTGGTTGGGTATTATGTATGTTATTGGTTGGGTATTATGTATGTTATTGTGGTTGGGTATTATATATGTTATTGTGGTTGGGTATTATGTATGTTACTGGTTGGGTATTATGTATGTTACTGTTTGGGTATTATGTATGTTATTGTGGTTGGGTATTATATATGTTATTGTGGTTGGGTATTATGTATGTTATTGTGGTTGGGTATTATGTATGTTACTGGTTGGGTATTATGTATGTTACTGGTTGGGTATTATGTATGTTATTGTGGTTTGGTATTATGTATGTTATTGTGGTTGGGTATTATGTATGTTATTGTGTTTGGGTATTATATATGTTACTGGTTGGGTATTATGTATGTCATTGTGGTTGGGTATTATGTATGTTATTGTGGTTGGGTATTATGTATGTTATTGTGGTTGGGTATTATGTATGTTACTGGTTGGATATTATGTATGTTATTGTGGTTGGGTATTATGTATGTTATTGTGGTTGGGTATTATGTATGTTATTGTGGTTGGGTATTATGTATGTTATTGTGGTTGGGTATTATGTATGTTATTGTGGTTGGGTATTATGTATGTTACTGGTTGGGTATTATGTATGTTATTGTGGTTGGGTATTATGTATGTTATTGTGGTTGGGTATTATGTATGTTATTGTGGTTGGGTATTATGTATGTTACTGGTTGGGTATTATGTATGTTATTGTGGTTGGGTATTATGTATGTTACTGGTTGGGTATTATGTATGTCATTGTGGTTGGGTATTATGTATGTCATTGTGGTTGGGTATTATGTATGTTATTGTGGTTGGGTATTATGTATGTTATTGTGGTTGGGTATTATGTATGTTACTGGTTGGGTATTATGTATGTTATTGTGGTTGGGTATTATGTATGTCATTGTGGTTGGGTATTATGTATGTTATTGTGGTTGGGTATTATGTATGTTATTGTGGTTGGGTATTATGTATGTTACTGGTTGGGTATTATGTATGTCATTGTGGTTGGGTATTATGTATGTTACTGGTTGGGTATTATGTATGTCATTGTGGTTGGGTATTATGTATGTTATTGTGGTTGGGTATTATGTATGTTATTGTGGTTGGGTATTATGTATGTTATTGTGGTTGGGTATTATGTATGTTACAGGTTGGGTATTATGTATGTTATTGTGGTTGGGTATTATATATGTTACTTGTTGGGTATTATGTATGTTACAGGTTGGGTATTATATATGTTATTGTGGTTGGGTATTATATATGTTATTGTGGTTGGGTATTATATATGTCATTGTGGTTGGGTATTATGTATGTTATTGTGGTTGGGTATTATGTATGTTACAGGTTGGGTATTATGTATGTTATTGTGGTTGGGTATTATGTATGTTACTGTTTGGGTATTATGTATGTTACTGGTTGGGTATTATGTATGTTACTGATTGGGTATTATTTATGTTATTGCAGTTGGGTATTATGTATGTTATTGTGGTTGGGTATTATGTATGTTACAGGTTGGGTATTATGTATGTTATTGTGGTTGGGTATTATGTATGTTACTGGTTGGGTATTATGTATGTTACTGGTTGGGTATTATATATGTTACTGGTTGGGTATTATGTATGTTACTGGTTGGGTATTATGTATGTTACTGGTTGGGTATTATGTATGTTACTGGTTGGGTATTATGTATGTTACTGGTTGGGTATTATGTATGTTATTGTGGTTGGGTATTATGTATGTTACTGGTTGGGTATTATGTATGTTACTGGTTGGGTATTATGTATGTTATTGTGGTTGGGTATTATGTATGTTACTGGTTGGGTATTATGTATGTTACTGGTTGGGTATTATGTATGTTACTGGTTGGGTATTATGTATGTTACTGGTTGGGTATTATGTATGTTATTGTGGTAGGTTATTATGTATGTTATTGTGGTTGGGTATTATGTATGTTATTGTGGTTGGGTATTATGTATGTTATTGTGGTTGGGTATTATGTATGTTACTGTTTGGGTATTATGTATGTCACTGGTTGGGTATTATGTATGTTATTGTGGTTGGGTATTATGTATGTTACTGGTTGGGTATTATAAATGTTACTGGTTGGGTATTATGTATGTTACTGATTGGGTATGTATGTTATTGCAGTTGGGTATTATGTATGTTACAGGTTGGGTATTATGTATGTTATTGCGGTTGGGTACTATGTATGTTACTGGTTGTGTATTCTGTATGTTATTGTGGTTGGGTATTATGTATGTTACTGGTTGGGTATTATGTATGTTACTGGTTGGGTATTATAAATGTTACTGGTTGGGTATTATGTATGTTACTGATTGGGTATTATGTATGTTATTGCAGTTGGGTATTATGTATGTTATTGTGGTTGGGTATTATGTATGTTATTGCAGTTGGGTATTATGTATGTTATTGTGGTTGGGTATTATGTATGTTACTGGTTGGGTATTATAAATGTTACTGGTTGGGTATTATGTATGTTACTGATTGGGTATTATGTATGTTATTGCAGTTGGGTATTATGTATGTTATTGTGGTTGGGTATTATGTATGTTATTGCAGTTGGGTATTATGTATGTTATTGTGGTTGGGTATTATGTATGTTACTGGTTGGGTATTATATATGTTATGATTGGGTATTATGTATGTTATTGTGGTTGGGTATTATGTATGTTATTGTGGTTGGGTATTATGTATGTTATTGTGGTTGGGTATTATGTATGTTATGATTGGGTATTATGTATGTTATTGGTTGGGTATTATGTATGTTATTGTGGTTGGGTATTATGTATGTTACTGGTTGGGTATTATATATGTCATTGTGGTTGGGTATTATGTATGTTATTGTGGTTGGGTATTATGTATGTTATTGCAGTTGGGTATTATGTATGTTATTGTGGTTGGGTATTATGTATGTTATTGTTTGGGTATTATGTATGTTACTGGTTGGATATTATGTATGTTATTGTTTGGGTATTATATATGTTACTGGTTGGGTATTATGTATGTTATTGTGGTTGGGTATTATATATGTTATTGTGGTTGGGTATTATGTATGTTACTGTTTGGGTATTATATATGTTACTGGTTGGGTATTATGTATGTTACTGTTTGGGTATTATATATGTTACTGGTTGGGTATTATGTATGTTATTGTGGTTGGGTATTATATATGTTATTGTGGTTGGGTATTATGTATGTTACTGGTTGGGTATTATGTATGTTACTGTTTGGGTATTATGTATGTCATTGTGGTTGGGTATTATGTATGTTATTGTGGTTGGGTATTATATATGTTATTGTGGTTGGGTATTATGTATGTTATTGTGGTTGGGTATTATGTATGTTACTGGTTGGGTATTATGTATGTTACTGGTTGGGTATTATGTATGTTATTGTGGTTTGGTATTATGTATGTTATTGTGGTTGGGTATTATGTATGTTATTGTGTTTGGGTATTATATATGTTACTGGTTGGGTATTATGTATGTCATTGTGGTTGGGTATTATGTATGTTATTGTGGTTGGGTATTATGTATGTTATTGTGGTTGGGTATTATGTATGTTACTGGTTGGGCATTATGTATGTTATTGTGGTTGGGTATTATGTATGTTATTGTGGTTGGATATTATATATGTTATTGTGGTTGGGTATTATGTATGTTATTGTGGTTGGGTATTATGTATGTTATTGTGGTTGGGTATTATGTATGTTACTGGTTGGGTATTATGTATGTCATTGTGGTTGGGTATTATGTATGTTATTGTGGTTGGGTATTATGTATGTTATTGTGGTTGGGTATTATGTATGTTACTGGTTGGGTATTATGTATGTCATTGTGGTTGGGTATTATGTTGTTACTGGTTGGGTATTATGTATGTCATTGTGGTTGGGTATTATGTATGTTATTGTGGTTGGGTATTATGTATGTTATTGGGTTGGGTATTATGTATGTTATTGTTTGGGTATTATGTATGTTACTGGTTGGGTATTATGTATGTTATTGTGGTTGGGTATTATGTATGTTATTGTGGTTGGGTATTATGTATGTTATTGTGGTTGGGTATTATGTATGTTATTGTGGTTGGGTATTATGTATGTTACTGGTTGGGTATTATGTATGTTATTGTGGTTGGGTATTATGTATGTTACTGGTTGGGTATTATGTATGTCATTGTGGTTGGGTATTATGTATGTTATTGTGGTTGGGTATTATGTATGTTATTGTGGTTGGGTATTATGTATGTTACTGGTTGGGTATTATGTATGTTACTGGTTGGGTATTATGTATGTTATTGTGGTTGGGTATTATGTATGTTATTGTGGTTGGGTATTATGTATGTTATTGTGGTTGGGTATTATGTATGTTACTGGTTGGGTATTATGTATGTCATTGTGGTTGGGTATTATGTATGTTATTGTGGTTGGGTATTATGTATGTTATTGTGGTTGGGTATTATGTATGTTATTGTGGTTGGGTATTATGTATGTTATTGTGGTTGGGTATTATGTATGTTACTGGTTGGGTATTATGTATGTTACTGGTTGGGTATTATGTATGTCATTGTGGTTGGGTATTATGTATGTCATTGTGGTTGGGTATTATGTATGTTATTGTGGTTGGGTATTATGTATGTTACTGGTTGGGTATTATGTATGTTATTGTGGTTGGGTATTATGTATGTTATTGTGGTTGGGTATTATGTATGTTACTGGTTGGGTATTATGTATGTTACTGGTTGGGTATTATGTATGTTATTGTGGTTTGGTATTATGTATGTTATTGTGGTTGGGTATTATGTATGTTATTGTGTTTGGGTATTATATATGTTACTGGTTGGGTATTATGTATGTCATTGTGGTTGGGTATTATGTATGTTATTGTGGTTGGGTATTATGTATGTTATTGTGGTTGGGTATTATGTATGTTACTGGTTGGGTATTATGTATGTTATTGTGGTTGGGTATTATGTATGTTACTGTTTGGGTATTATGTATGTTACTGGTTGGGTATTATGTATGTTATTGTGGTTGGGTATTATGTATGTTATTGTGGTTGGGTATTATGTATGTTATTGTGGTTGGGTATTATGTATGTTATTGTGGTTGGGTATTATGTATGTTACTGTGGTTGGGTATTATGTATGTTATTGTGGTTGGGTATTATGTATGTTATTGTGGTTGGGTATTATGTGTGTTACTGGTTGGGTATTATGTATGTTATTGTGGTTGGATATTATGTGTGTTACTGGTTGGGTATTATGTATGTTATTGTGGTTGGATATTATGTATGTTATTGTGGTTGGGTATTATATATGTTATTGTGGTTGGGTATTATGTATGTTATTCTGGTTGGGTATTATGTATGTTACTGGTTTGGTATTAGGTATGTTATTGTGGTTGGGTATTATGTATGTTATTGTGGATGGGTATTATGTATGTTATTGTGGTTGGGTATTATGTATGTTACTGGTTGGGTATTATATATGTTATTGTGGTTGGGTATTATGTATGTTACTGGTTGGGTATTATGTATGTTATTGTGGATGGGTATTATGTATGTTATTGTGGTTGGGTATTATGTATTTAACTGGTTGGGTATTATATATGTTACTTGTTGGGTATTATGTATGTTACAGGTTGGGTATTATGTATGTTATTGTGGTTGGGTATTATGTATGTTACTGGTTGGGTATTATATATGTTACTGGTTGGGTATTATGTATGTTACTGGTTGGGTATTATATATGTTACTTGTTGGGTATTATGTATGTTATTGTGGTTGGGTATTATGTATGTTATTGCAGTTGGGTATTATGTATGTTATTGTGGTTGGGTATTATGTATGTTATTGTTTGGGTATTATGTATGTTAGTGGTTGGGTATTATGTATGTTACTGTTTGGGTATTATGTATGTTACTGGTTGGGTATTATGTATGTTATTGTGGTTGGGTATTATGTATGTTATTGTGGTTGGGTATTATGTATGTTACTGGTTGGGTATTATATATGTTACTGGTTGGGTATTATGTATGTTACTGGTTGGGTATTATGTATGTTACTGGTTGGGTATTATGTATGTTATTGGTTGGGTATTATGTATGTTATTGTGGTTGGGTATTATGTATGTTACTGGTTGGGTATTATGTATGTTACTGGTTGGGTATTATGTATGTTATTGTGGTTGGGTATTATATATGTTATTGTGGTTGGATATTATATATGTTATTGTGGTTGGGTATTATGTATGTTATTGTGGTTGGGTATTATGTATGTTACTGGTTGGGTATTATGTATGTTACTGGTTGGGTATTATGTATGTTATTGTGGTTTGGTATTATGTATGTTATTGTGGTTGGGTATTATGTATGTTATTGTGTTTGGGTATTATATATGTTACTGGTTGGGTATTATGTATGTCATTGTGGTTGGGTATTATGTATGTTATTGTGGTTGGGTATTATGTATGTTATTGTGGTTGGGTATTATGTATGTTACTGGTTGGATATTATGTATGTTATTGTGGTTGGGTATTATGTATGTTATTGTGGTTGGGTATTATATATGTTATTGTGGTTGGGTATTATGTATGTTATTGTGGTTGGGTATTATGTATGTTATTGTGGTTGGGTATTATGTATGTTACTGGTTGGGTATTATGTATGTCATTGTTTGGGTATTATGTATGTTATTGTGGTTGGGTATTATGTATGTTATTGTGGTTGGGTATTATGTATGTTACTGGTTGGGTATTATGTATGTCATTGTGGTTGGGTATTATGTATGTTACTGGTTGGGTATTATGTATGTCATTGTGGTTGGGTATTATGTATGTTATTGTGTTTGGGTATTATGTATGTTATTGTGGTTGGGTATTATGTATGTTATTGTGGTTGGGTATTATGTATGTTACTGGTTGGGTATTATGTATGTTATTGTGGTTGGGTATTATGTATGTTATTGTGGTTGGGTATTATGTATGTTATTGTGGTTGGGTATTATGTATGTTATTGTGGTTGGGTATTATGTATGTTACTGGTTGGGTATTATGTATGTTATTGTGGTTGGGTATTATGTATGTTACTGGTTGGGTATTATGTATGTCATTGTGGTTGGGTATTATGTATGTTATTGTGGTTGGGTATTATGTATGTTATTGTGGTTGGGTATTATGTATGTTATTGTGGTTGGGTATTATGTATGTTACTGGTTGGGTATTATGTATGTTATTGTGGTTGGGTATTATGTATGTTATTGTGGTTGGGTATTATGTATGTTACTGGTTGGGTATTATGTATGTTATTGTGGTTGGGTATTATGTATGTCATTGTGGTTGGGTATTATGTATGTCATTGTGGTTGGGTATTATGTATGTTATTGTGGTTGGGTATTATGTATGTTACAGGTTGGGTATTATGTATGTTATTGTGGTTGGGTATTATGTATGTTACTGTTTGGGTATTATGTATGTTACTGGTTGGGTATTATGTATGTTACTGATTGGGTATTATTTATGTTATTGCAGTTGGGTATTATGTATGTTATTGTGGTTGGGTATTATGTATGTTACAGGTTGGGTATTATGTATGTTATTGTGGTTGGGTATTATGTATGTTACTGGTTGGGTATTATGTATGTTACTGGTTGGGTATTATGTATGTTACTGGTTGGGTATTATGTATGTTACTGGTTGGGTATTATGTATGTTACTGGTTGGGTATTATGTATGTTACTGGTTGGGTATTATGTATGTTACTGGTTGGGTATTATGTATGTTATTGTGGTTGGGTATTATGTATGTTACTGGTTGGGTATTATGTATGTTACTGGTTGGGTATTATGTATGTTATTGTGGTTGGGTATTATGTATGTTACTGGTTGGGTATTATGTATGTTACTGGTTGGGTATTATGTATGTTACTGGTTGGGTATTATGTATGTTACTGGTTGGGTATTATGTATGTTATTGTGGTTGGTTATTATGTATGTTATTGTGGTTGGGTATTATGTATGTTATTGTGGTTGGGTATTATGTATGTTATTGTGGTTGGGTATTATGTATGTTACTGTTTGGGTATTATGTATGTTACTGGTTGGGTATTATGTATGTTACTGGTTGGGTATTATGTATGTTACTGGTTGGGTATTATGTATGTTACTGGTTGGGTATTATGTATGTTATTGTGGTTGGGTATTATGTATGTTACTGGTTGGGTATTATATATGTTACTTGTTGGGTATTATGTATGTTACTGGTTGGGTATTATGTATGTTATTGTGGTTGGGTATTATGTATGTTACTGGTTGGGTATTATATATGTTACTGGTTGGGTATTATGTATGTTACTGGTTGGGTATTATGTATGTTACTGTGGTTGGGTATTATGTATGTTATTGCAGTTGGGTATTATGTATGTTATTGTGGTTGGGTATTATGTATGTTATTGCAGTTGGGTATTATGTATGTTATTGTGGTTGGGTATTATGTATGTTACTGGTTGGGTATTATAAATGTTACTGGTTGGGTATTATGTATGTTACTGATTGGGTATTATGTATGTTATTGCAGTTGGGTATTATGTATGTTATTGTGGTTGGGTATTATGTATGTTATTGCAGTTGGGTATTATGTATGTTATTGTGGTTGGGTATTATGTATGTTACTGGTTGGGTATTATGTATGTTACTGTGGTTGGGTATTATGTATGTTATTGTGGTTGGGTATTATGTATGTTATTGTGGTTGGGTATTATGTATGTTATTGTGGTTGGGTATTATGTATGTTATTGCGGTTGGGTATTATGTATGTTATTGGTTGGGTATTATGTATGTTATTGTGGTTGGGTATTATATATGTTACTGGTTGGGTATTATGTATGTTATTGTGGTTGGGTATTATGTATGTTATTGTGGTTGGGTATTATGTATGTTATTGTGGTTGGGTATTATGTATGTTATTGTGGTTGGGTATTATGTATGTTATTGTGGTTGGGTATTATGTATGTTATTGTGGTTGGGTATTATATATGTTACTGGTTGGGTATTATGTATGTTACTGGTTGGGTATTATGTATGTTATTGTGGTTGGGTATTATATATGTTACTGGTTGGGTATTATGTATGTTACTGTTTGGGTATTATATATGTTACTGGGTTGGGTATTATGTGTTACTGTTTGGGTATTATATATGTTACTGGTTGGGTATTATGTATGTTATTGTGGTTGGGTATTATGTGTTATTGTGGTTGGGTATTATGTATGTTACTGGTTGGGTATTATGTATGTTACTGTTTGGGTATTATGTATGTCATTGTGGTTGGGTATTATGTATGTTATTGGTTGGGTATTATATATGTTATTGTGGTTGGGTATTATGTATGTTATTGTGGTTGGGTATTATGTATGTTACTGGTTGGGTATTATGTATGTTACTGGTTGGGTATTATGTATGTTATTGTGGTTTGGTATTATGTATGTTATTGTGGTTGGGTATTATGTATGTTATTGTGTTTGGGTATTATATATGTTACTGGTTGGGTATTATGTATGTCATTGTGGTTGGGTATTATGTATGTTATTGTGGTTGGGTATTATGTATGTTATTGTGGTTGGGTATTATGTATGTTACTGGTTGGATATTATGTATGTTATTGTGGTTGGGTATTATGTATGTTATTGTGGTTGGGTATTATGTATGTTATTGTGGTTGGGTATTATGTATGTTATTGTGGTTGGGTATTATGTATGTTATTGTGGTTGGGTATTATGTATGTTACTGGTTGGGTATTATGTATGTCATTGTGGTTGGGTATTATGTATGTTATTGTGGTTGGGTATTATGTATGTTATTGTGGTTGGGTATTATGTATGTTACTGGTTGGGTATTATGTATGTCATTGTGGTTGGGTATTATGTATGTTACTGGTTGGGTATTATGTATGTCATGGTTGGGTATTATGTATGTTATTGTGGTTGGGTATTATGTATGTTATTGTGGTTGGGTATTATGTATGTTATTGTGGTTGGGTATTATGTATGTTACTGGTTGGGTATTATGTATGTCATTGTGGTTGGGTATTATGTATGTCATTGTGGTTGGGTATTATGTATGTTATTGTGGTTGGGTATTATGTATGTTATTGTGGTTGGGTATTATGTATGTTATGTGTTGGGTATTATGTATGTCATTGTGGTTGGGTATTATGTATGTTATGGTTGGGTATTATGTATGTTATTGGTTGGGTATTATGTATGTTATTGTGGTTGGGTATTATGTATGTTATTGTGGTTGGGTATTATGTATGTTACTGGTTGGGTATTATGTATGTTACTGGTTGGGTATTATGTATGTCATTGTGGTTGGGTATTATGTATGTTATTGTGGTTGGGTATTATGTATGTTATTGTGGTTGGGTATTATGTATGTTACTGGTTGGGTATTATGTATGTTATTGTGGTTGGGTATTATGTATGTTATTGTGGTTGGGTATTATATATGTTATTGTGGTTGGGTATTATGTATGTTATGGGTTGGGTATTATGTATGTTATTGTGGTTGGGTATTATGTATGTTACTGGTTGGGTATTATGTATGTTATTGGTTGGGTATTATGTATGTTATTGTGGTTGGGTATTATGTATGTCATTGTGGTTGGGTATTATGTATGTTATTGTGGTTGGGTATTATGTATGTTACTGGTTGGGTATTATGTATGTTATTGTGGTTGGGTATTATGTATGTTATTGTGGTTGGGTATTATGTATGTTACTGGTTGGGTATTATGTATGTTACTGGGGGTATTATGTATGTTATTGTGGTTGGGTATTATGTATGTTATTGTGGTTGGGTATTATGTATGTTATTGTGTTTGGGTATTATATATGTTACTGGTTGGGTATTATGTATGTCATTGTGGTTGGGTATTATGTATGTTATTGTGGTTGGGTATTATGTATGTTATTGTGGTTGGGTATTATGTATGTTACTGGTTGGGTATTATGTATGTGATTGTGGTTGGGTATTATGTATGTTATTGTGGTTGGGTATTATGTATGTTATTGTGGTTGGGTATTATGTATGTTATTGTGGTTGGGTATTATGTATGTTATTGTGGTTGGGTATTATGTATGTTATTGTGGTTGGGTATTATGTATGTTATTGTGGTTGGGTATTATGTATGTTATTGTGGTTGGGTATTATGTATGTTATTGTGTTGGGTATTATGTATGTTATTGTGGTTGGGTATTATGTATGTTACTGGTTGGGTATTATGTATGTTATTGTGGTTGGGTATTATGTATGTTACTGGTTGGGTATTATGTATGTTATTGTGGTTGGATATTATGTATGTTATTGTGGTTGGGTATTATATATGTTATTGTGGTTGGGTATTATGTATGTTATTCTGGTTGGGTATTATGTATGTTACTGGTTTGGTATTAGGTATGTTATTGTGGTTGGGTATTATGTATGTTATTGTGGATGGGTATTATGTATGTTATTGTGGTTGGGTATTATGTATGTTACTGGTTGGGTATTATATATGTTATTGTGGTTGGGTATTATGTATGTTACTGGTTGGGTATTATGTATGTTATTGTGGATGGGTATTATGTATGTTATTGTGGATGGGTATTATGTATGTTATTGTGGTTGGGTATTATGTATGTTACTGGTTGGGTATTATATATGTTACTTGTTGGGTATTATGTATGTTATTGTGGTTGGGTATTATGTATGTTATGTTGGGTATTATAAATGTTACTGGTTGGGTATTATGTATGTTACTGGTTGGGTATTATGTTATGTTATTGTGGTTGGGTATTATGTATGTTACAGGTTGGGTATTATGTATGTTATTGTGGTTGGGTATTATGTATGATACTGTTTGGGTATTATGTATGTTACTGGTTGGGTATTATGTATGTTACTGGTTGGGTATTATGTATGTTATTGTGGTTGGATATTATGTATGTTATTGTGGTTGGGTATTATATATGTTATTGTGGTTGGGTATTATATATGTTATTGTGGTTGGGTATTATGTATGTTATTGTTGTTGGGTATTATGTATGTTACTGTTTGGGTATTATGTATGTTACTGGTTGGGTATTATGTATGTTACTGGTTGGGTATTATGTATGTTATTGTGGTTGGGTATTATGTATGTTATTGTGGTTGGGTATTATATATGTTATTGTGGTTGGGTATTATGTATGTTATTGTGGTTGGGTATTATGTATGTTACTGGTTGGGTATTATGTATGTTATTGTGGTTGGGTATTATATATGTTACTTGTTGGGTATTATGTATGTCATTGTGGTTGGGTATTATGTATGTTATTGTGGTTGGGTATTATGTATGTTATTGTGGTTGGGTATTATATATGTTACTGGTTGGGTATTATGTATGTTACAGGTTGGGTATTATGTATGTTATTGTGGTTGGGTATTATGTATGTTACTGGTTGGGTATTATATATGTTACTGGTTGGGTATTATGTATGTTACAGGTTGGGTATTATGCATGTTATTGTGGTTGGGTATTATATATGTTACTGGTTGGGTATTATGTATGTTACAGGTTGGGTATTATGTATGTTATTGTGGTTGGGTATTATATATGTTACTTGTTGGGTATTATGTATGTTATTGTGGTTGGGTATTATATATGTTACTTGTTGGGTATTATGTATGTTATTGTGGTTGGGTATTATATATGTTACTTGTTGGGTATTATGTATGTTACAGGTTGGGTATTATGTATGTTATTGTGGTTGGGTATTATGTATGTTATTGCGGTTGGGTATTATATATGTTACTTGTTGGGTATTATGTATGTTACTGTTTGGGTATTATATATGTTACTGGTTGGGTATTATGTATGTTACTGTTTGGGTATTATATATGTTACTGGTTGGGTATTATGTATGTTATTGTGGTTGGGTATTATATATGTTATTGTGGTTGGGTATTATGTATGTTATTGTGGTTGGGTATTATGTATGTTACTGGTTGGGTATTATATATGTTACTTGTTGGGTATTATGTATGTTACTGGTTGGGTATTATGCATGTTATTGTGGTTGGGTATTATATATGTTACTGGTTGGGTATTATGTATGTTACAGGTTGGGTATTATGTATGTTATTGTGGTTGGGTATTATGTATGTTATTGTGGTTGGGTATTATGTATGTTATTGTGGTTGGGTATTATATATGTTACTGGTTGGGTATTATGTATGTTACTGGTTGGGTATTATGTATGTTATTGTGGTTGGGTATTATGTATGTTATTGGTTGGGTATTATGTATGTTATTGTGGTTGGGTATTATGTATGTTACTGGTTGGGTATTATGTATGTTATTGTGGTTGGGTATTATGTATGTTATTGTGGTTGGGTATTATGTATGTTATTGTGGTTGGGTATTATGTATGTTATTGTGGTTGGGTATTATGTATGTTACTGTGGTTGGGTATTATGTATGTTACAGGTTGGGTATTATATATGTTACTGGTTGGGTATTATGTATGTCATTGTGGTTGGGTATTATGTATGTTATTGTGGTTGGGTATTATATATGTTACTGGTTGGGTATTATGTATGTTATTGTGGTTGGGTATTATATATGTTACTGGTTGGGTATTATATATGTTACTGGGTGGGTATTATGTATGTTACTGGTTGGGTATTATGTATGTTATTGTGGTTGGGTATTATGTATGTTACAGGTTGGGTATTATATATGTTACTGGTTGGGTATTATGTATGTCATTGTGGTTGGGTATTATGTATGTTATTGTGGTTGGGTATTATGTATGTTATTGTGGTTGGGTATTATGTATGTTACTGGTTGGGTATTATGTATGTTATTGTGGTTGGGTATTATGTATGTTATTGTGGTTGGGTATTATGTATGTTATTGTGGTTGGGTATTATGTATGTTATTGTGGTTGGGTATTATGTATGTTATTGTGGTTGGGTATTATGTATGTTACTGGTTGGGTATTATGTATGTTATTGTGGTTGGGTATTATGTATGTTATTGTGGTTGGGTATTATGTATGTTATTGTGTTTGGGTATTATGTATGTTACTGGTTGGGTATTATGTATGTTATTGTGGTTGGGTATTATGTATGTTACTGGTTGGGTATTATAAAAGTTACTGGTTGGGTATTATGTATGTTACTGGTTGGGTATTATGTATGTTATTGCGGTTGGGTGTTATGTATGTTACTGGTTGGGTATTATGTATGTTATTGGTTGGGTATTATGTATGTCATTGTGGTTGGGTATTATATATGTCATTGTGGTTGGGTATTATGTATGTTATTGTGGTTGGGTATTATGTATGTTATTGCGGTTGGGTATTATATATGTTATTGGTTGGGTATTATGTATGTTATTGTGGTTGGGTATTATATATGTTACTGGTTGGGTATTATGTATGTTACTGGTTGGGTATTATGTATGTTATTGTGGTTGGGTATTATGTATGTTATTGTGGTTGGGTATTATGTATGTTATTGTGGTTGGGTATTATGTATGTTACTGGTTGGGTATTATGTATGTTATTGTGGTTGGGTATTATGTATGTTATTGTGGTTGGGTATTATGTATGTTATTGTGGTTGGGTATTATGTATGTTATTGTGGTTGGGTATTATGTATGTTATTGCGGTTGGGTATTATATATGTTACTGGTTGGGTATTATGTATGTTACTGGTTGGGTATTATGTATGTTATTGTGGTTGGGTATTATGTATGTTATTGTGGTTGGGTATTATATATGTTACTGGTTGGGTATTATGTATGTTACTGGTTGGGTATTATGTATGTTATTGTGGTTGGGTATTATGTATGTTATTGTGGTTGGGTATTATATATGTTACTGGTTGGGTATTATGTATGTTACTGGTTGGGTATTATGTATGTCATTGTGGTTGGGTATTATATATGTTATTGTGGTTGGGTATTATGTATGTTACTGTTTGGGTATTATATATGTTACTGGTTGGGTATTATGCATGTTACTGTTTGGGTATTATATATGTTACTGGTTGGGTATTATGTATGTTATTGTGGTTGGGTATTATATATGTTATTGTGGTTGGGTATTATGTATGTTACTGGTTGGGTATTATGTATGTCATTGTGGTTGGGTATTATGTATGTTATTGTGGTTGGGTATTATGTATGTTATTGTGGTTGGGTATTATGTATGTTACTGGTTGGGTATTATGTATGTTACTGGTTGGGTATTATGTATGTTATTGTGGTTGGGTATTATGTATGTTATTGTGGTTGGGTATTATGTATGTTATTGTGGTTGGGTATTATGTATGTTATTGTGGTTGGGTATTATGTATGTTACTGGTTGGGTATTATGTATGTTACTGGTTGGGTATTATGTATGTTATTGTGGTTGGGTATTATGTATGTTATTGTGGTTGGGTATTATGTATGTTATTGTGTTTGGGTATTATGTATGTTACTGGTTGGGTATTATGTATGTTATTGTGGTTGGGTATTATGTATGTTATTGTGGTTGGGTATTATGTATGTTATTGTGGTTGGGTATTATGTATGTTACTGGTTGGGTATTATGTATGTTATTGTGGTTGGGTATTATGTATGTTATTGTGGTTGGATATTATGTATGTTATTGTGGTTGGGTATTATGTATGTTATTGTGGTTGGGTATTATGTATGTTATTGTGGTTGGGTATTATGTATGTTACTGGTTGGGTATTATGTATGTCATTGTGGTTGGGTATTATGTATGTTATTGTGGTTGGGTATTATGTATGTTATTGTGGTTGGGTATTATGTATGTTACTGGTTGGGTATTATGTATGTTATTGTGGTTGGGTATTATATATGTTACTGGTTGGGTATTATGTATGTTACTGGTTGGGTATTATGTATGTTATAGTGGATGGGTATTTTGTATGTTATTGTGGTTGGGTATTATATATGTTACTGGTTGGGTATTATGTATGTTACTGGTTGGGTATTATGTATGTTATAGTGGTTGGGTATTATGTATGTCATTGTGGTTGGGTATTATGTATGTTATTGTGGTTGGGTTTTATGTATGTTATTGCGGTTGGGTATTATATATGTTACTGGTTGGGTATTATGTATGTTATTGTGGTTGGGTATTATGTATGTTATTGTGGTTGGGTATTATGTATGTTACTGGTTGGGCATTATGTATGTTACTGGTTGGGTATTATGTATGTCATTGTGGTTGGGTATTATGTATGTCATTGTGGTTGGGTATTATGTATGTTATTGTGGTTGGGTATTATGTATGTTACTGGTTGGGTATTATGTATGTTATTGTGGTTGGGTATTATGTATGTTATTGGGTTGGGTATTATGTATGTTATTGTGGTTGGGTATTATGTATGTTATTGTGGTTGGGTATTATGTATGTTATTGTGGTTGGGTATTATGTATGTTACTGGTTGGGTATTATGTATGTTACTGGTTTGGGTATTATGTATGTTATTGTGGTTGGGTATTATGTATGTCATTGTGGTTGGGTATTATGTATGTTATTGTGGTTGGGTATTATGTATGTTACTGGTTGGGTATTATGTATGTTATTGTGGTTGGGTATTATGTATGTTATTGTGGTTGGGTATTATGTATGTTATTGTGGTTGGGTATTATGTATGTTATTGTGGTTGGGTATTATGTATGTTACTGGTTGGGTATTATGTATGTTACTGGTTGGGTATTATGTATGTTATTGTGGTTTGGTATTATGTATGTTATTGTGGTTGGGTATTATGTATGTTATTGTGTTTGGGTATTATATATGTTACTGGTTGGGTATTATGTATGTCATTGTGGTTGGGTATTATGTATGTTATTGTGGTTGGGTATTATGTATGTTATTGTGGTTGGGTATTATGTATGTTACTGGTTGGGTATTATGTATGTTATTGTGGTTGGGTATTATGTATGTTATTGTGGTTGGGTATTATATATGTTACTGGTTGGGTATTATGTATGTTATTGTGGTTGGGTATTATGTATGTTATTGTGGTGGGTATTATGTATGTTATTGTGGTTGGGTATTATGTATGTTATTGTGGTTGGGTATTATGTATGTTATTGTGGTTGGGTATTATGTATGTTATTGTGGTTGGGTATTATGTATGTTATTGTGGTTGGGTATTATGTATGTTACTGGTTGGGTATTATGTATGTTATTGTGGTTGGGTATTATGTATGTTACTGGTTGGGTATTATGTATGTTATTGTGGTTGGATATTATGTATGTTATTGTGGTTGGGTATTATATATGTTATTGTGGTTGGGTATTATGTATGTTATTCTGGTTGGGTATTATGTATGTTACTGGTTTGGTATTAGGTATGTTATTGTGGTTGGGTATTATGTATGTTATTGTGGATGGGTATTATGTATGTTATTGTGGTTGGGTATTATGTATGTTACTGGTTGGGTATTATATATGTTATTGTGGTTGGGTATTATGTATGTTACTGGTTGGGTATTATGTATGTTATTGTGGTTGGGTATTATGTATGTTATTGTGGATGGGTATTATGTATGTTATTGTGGTTGGGTATTATGTATGTTATTGTGGTTGGGTATTATATATGTTACTTGTTGGGTATTATGTATGTTACAGGTTGGGTATTATGTATGTTATTGTGGTTGGGTATTATGTATGTTACTGGTTGGGTATTATATATGTTATTGTTGTTGGGTATTATGTATGTTACTGGTTGGGTATTATGCATGTTATTGTGGTTGGGTATTATGTATGTTACTGTTTGGGTATTATGTATGTTACTGGTTGGGTATTATGTATGTTACTGGTTGGGTATTATGTATGTTACTGGTTGGGTATTATGTATGTTACAGGTTGGGTATTATGTATGTTATTGTGGTTGGGTATTATGTATGTTACTGTTTGGGTATTATGTATGTTATTGTGGTTGGGTATTATGTATGTTATGTGGTTGGGTATTATGTATGTTACAGGTTGGGTATTATGTATGTTATTGTGGTTGGGTATTATATATGTTACTTGTTGGGTATTATGTATGTTATTGTGGTTGGGTATTATGTATGTTATTGTGGTTGGGTATTATGTATGTTATTGTGGTTGGGTATTATATATGTTACTTGTTGGGTATTATGTATGTTACAGGTTGGGTATTATGTATGTTATTGTGGTTGGGTATTATGTATGTTATTGTGGTTGGGTATTATATATGTTATTGTGGTTGGGTATTATGTATGTTATTGTGGTTGGGTATTATATATGTTACTGGTTGGGTATTATGTATGTTATTGTGGTTGGGTATTATGTATGTTATTGTGGTTGGGTATTATGTATGTTATTGTGGTTGGGTATTATGTATGTTATTGTGGTTGGGTATTATGTATGTTATTGTGGTTGGGTATTATGTATGTTACTGGTTGGGTATTATGTATGTTATTGTGGTTGGGTATTATGTATGTTACTGGTTGGGTATTATGTATGTCATTGTGGTTGGGTATTATGTATGTTATTGTGGTTGGGTATTATGTATGTTATTGTGGTTGGGTATTATTTATGTTACTGGTTGGGTATTATGTATGTTACTGGTTGGGTATTATATATGTTACTTGTTGGGTATTATGTATGTTACTGGTTGGGTATTATGTATGTTATTGTGGTTGGGTATTATGTATGTTACTGGTTGGGTATTATATATGTTACTTGTTGGGTATTATGTATGTTACTGGTTGGGTATTATGTATGTTATTGTGGTTGGGTATTATATATGTTACTTGTTGGGTATTATGTATGTTACAGGTTGGGTATTATGTATGTTATTGTGGTTGGGTATTATATATGTTACTTGTTGGGTATTATGTATGTTACTGGTTGGGTATTATGTATGTTATTGTGGTTGGGTATTATGTATGTTACTGGTTGGGTATTATGTATGTTATTGTGGTTGGGTATTATGTATGTTACTGGTTGGGTATTATGTATGTTATTGTGGTTGGGTATTATGTATGTTATTGTGGTTGGGTATTATGTATGTTATGGTTGGGTATTATGGATGTTACTGGTTGGGTATTATGTATGTTATTGTTTGGGTATTATGTATGTTACTGGTTGGGTATTATGTATGTTATTGTTTGGGTATTATGTATGTTACTGGTTGGGTATTATGTATGTTACTGGTTGGGTATTATGTATGTTATTGTTTGGGTATTATGTATGTTACTGGTTGGGTATTATGTATGTTATTGTGGTTGGCTATTATGTATGTTACTGGTTGGGTATTATGTATGTTATTGTGGTTGGGTATTATGTATGTTATTGTGGTTGGGTATTATGTATGTTACTGTTTGGGTACTATGTATGTTACTGGTTGGGTATTATGTATGTTACTGGTTGGGTATTATGTATGTTACTGGTCTGGTATTATGTATGTTACTGGTTGGGTATTATGTATGTTATTGTGGTTGGGTATTATGTATGTTATTGTGGTTGGGTATTATGTATGTTACTGGTTGGGTATTATGTATGTTATTGTGGTTGGGTATTATGTATGTTACTGTTTGGGTATTATGTATGTTACTGGTTGGGTATTATGTATGTTACTGGTTGGGTATTATGTATGTTACTGGTTGGGTATTATGTATGTTACTGGTTGGGTATTATGTATGTTATTGTGGTTGGGTATTATGTATGTTATTGTGGTTGGGTATTATGTATGTTACTGGTTGGGTATTATGTATGTTACTGGTTGGGTATTATGTATGTTATTGTGGTTGGGTATTATGTATGTTATTGTGGTTGGGTATTATGTATGTTACTGGTTGGGTATTATGTATGTTACTGGTTGGGTATTATGTATGTTACTGGTTGGGTATTATGTATGTTATTGTGGTTGGGTATTATGTATGTTATTGTGGTTGGGTATTATGTATGTTACTGGTTGGGTATTATGTATGTTACTGGTTGGGTATTATGTATGTTACTGGTTGGGTATTATGTATGTTATTGTGGTTGGGTATTATGTATGTTATTGTGGTTGGGTATTATATATGTTACTGGTTGGGTATTATGTATGTTATTGTGGTTGGGTATTATATATGTTACTTGTTGGGTATTATGTATGTTACTGGTTGGGTATTATGTATGTTATTGTAGTTGGGTATTATGTATGTTACTGGTTGGGTATTATGTATGTTATTGTAGTTGGGTATTATGTATGTTACTGGTTGGGTATTATGTATGTTACTGGTTGGGTATTATGTATGTTACTGGTTGGGTATTATGTATGTTATTGTGGTTGGGTATTATGTATGTTATTGTGGTTGGGTATTATTTATGTTACTGGTTGGGTATTATGTATGTTACAGGTTGGGTATTATGTATGTTACTGTGGTTTATTATGTATGTTACTGGTTGGGTATTATGTATGTTATTGTGGTTGGGTATTATGTATGTTATTGTGGTTGGGTATTATGTATGTTACTGTTTGGGTATTATGTATGTTACTGGTTGGGTATTATGTATGTTACTGGTTGGGTATTATGTATGTTATTGGTTTGGGTATTATGTATGTTACTGGTTGGGTATTATGTATGTTATTGTGGTTGGGTATTATGTATGTTACTGGTTGGGTATTATGTATGTTATTGTGGTTGGGTATTATGTATGTTATTGTGGTTGGGTATTATGTATGTTACTGTTTGGGTATTATGTATGTTACTGGTTGGGTATTATGTATGTTACTGGTTGGGTATTATGTATGTTACTGGTTGGGTATTATGTATGTTACTGGTTGGGTATTATGTATGTTATTGTGGTTGGGTATTATGTATGTTACAGGTTGGGTATTATGTATGTTATTGTGGTTGGGTATTATGTATGTTACTGTTTGGGTATTATGTATGTTACTGGTTGGGTATTATGTATGTTACTGGTTGGGTATTATGTATGTTACTGGTTGGGTATTATGTATGTTATTGTGGTTGGGTATTATGTATGTTATTGTGGTTGGGTATTATGTATGTTACTGGTTGGGTATTATGTATGTTACTGGTTGGGTATTATGTATGTTACTGGTTGGGTATTATGTATGTTATTGTGGTTGGGTATTATGTATGTTATTGTGGTTGGGTATTATGTATGTTATTGTGGTTGGGTATTATGTATGTTACTGTTTTGGGTATTATGTATGTTACTGGTTGGGTATTATGTATGTTACTGGTTGGGTATTATGTATGTTACTGGTTGGGTATTATGTATGTTATTGTGGTTGGGTATTATATATGTTATTGTGGTTGGATATTATATATGTTATTGTGGTTGGGTATTATGTATGTTATTGTGGTTGGGTATTATATATGTTACTGGTTGGGTATTATGTATGTTATTGGTTGGGTATTATGTATGTTACTGGTTGGGTATTATATATGTTACTGGTTGGGTATTATGTATGTTACTGGTTGGGTATTATGTATGTTACTGGTTGGGTATTATATATGTTACTGGTTGGGTATTATGTATGTTACTGGTTGGGTATTATATATGTTACTGGTTGGGTATTATATATGTTACTGGTTGGGTATTATGTATGTTATTGGTTGGGTATTATGTATGTTACTGGTTGGGTATTATGTATGTTATTGTGTTGGGTATTATGTATGTTACTGGTTGGGTATTATGTATGTTATTGTGGTTGGGTATTATGTATGTTACTGGTTGGGTATTATGTATGTTACTGTTTGGGTATTATGTATGTTACTGGTTGGGTATTATGTATGTTACTGGTTGGGTATTATGTATGTTATTGTGGTTGGGTATTATGTATGTTACTGTGGTTGGGTATTATGTATGTTATTGTGGTTGGGTATTATGTATGTTACTGTTTGGGTATTATGTATGTTACTGGTTGGGTATTATGTATGTTACTGGTTGGGTATTATGTATGTTACTGGTTGGGTATTATGTATGTTATTGTGGTTGGGTATTATGTATGTTACTGTGGTTGGGTATTATGTATGTTATTGTGGTTGGGTATTATGTATGTTATTGTGGTTGGGTATTATGTATGTTACTGGTTGGGTATTATGTATGTTACTGGTTGGGTATTATGTATGTTACTGGTTGGGTATTATGTATGTTACTGGTTGGGTATTATGTATGTTATTGGTTGGGTATTATGTATGTTACTGGTTGGGTATTATGTATGTTATTGTGGTTGGGTATTATGTATGTTACTGGTTGGGTATTATGTATGTTACTGGTTGGGTATTATGTATGTTACTGGTTGGGTATTATGTATGTTATTGTGGTTGGGTATTATGTATGTTATTGTGGTTGGGTATTATGTATGTTACTGGTTGGGTATTATGTATGTTACTGGTTGGGTATTATGTATGTTACTGGTTGGGTATTATGTATGTTATGTTTGGGTACTATGTATGTTACTGGTTGGGTATTATGTATGTTACTGGTTGGGTATTATGTATGTTATTGTGGTTGGGTATTATGTATGTTACTGGTTGGGTATTATGTATGTTATTGTGGTTGGGTATTATGTATGTTATTGTGGTTGGGTATTATGTATGTTACTGTTTGGGTATTATGTATGTTACTGGTTGGGTATTATGTATGTTACTGGTTGGGTATTATGTATGTTACTGGTTGGGTATTATGTATGTTACTGGTTGGGTATTATGTATGTTATTGTGGTTGGGTATTATGTATGTTACTGGTTGGGTATTATGTATGTTATTGTGGTTGGGTATTATGTATGTTACTGTTTGGGTATTATGTATGTTACTGGTTGGGTATTATGTATGTTACTGGTTGGGTATTATGTATGTTATTGTGGTTGGGTATTATATATGTTACTGGTTGGGTATTATGTATGTTATTGTGGTTGGGTATTATGTATGTTATTGTGGTTGGGTATTATGTATGTTACTGGTTGGGTATTATGTATGTTACAGGTTGGGTATTATGTATGTTATTGTGGTTGGGTATTATGTATGTTACTGGTTGGGTATTATATATGTTACTTGTTGGGTATTATGTATGTTACTGGTTGGGTATTATGCATGTTATTGTGGTTGGGTATTATGTATGTTACTGTTTGGGTATTATGTATGTTACTGGTTGGGTATTATGTATGTTACTGGTTGGGTATTATGTATGTTACTGGTTGGGTATTATGTATGTTACAGGTTGGGTATTATGTATGTTATTGTGGTTGGGTATTATGTATGTTACTGTTTGGGTATTATGTATGTTACTGGTTGGGTATTATGTATGTTACTGGTTGGGTATTATGTATGTTACTGGTTGGGTATTATGTATGTTATTGTGGTTGGGTATTATGTATGTATTGTGGTTTATGTATTATGTATGTTACTGGTTGGGTATTATGTATGTTACTGTGGTTGGGTATTATGTATGTTACTGGTTGGGTATTATATGTTATTGTGGTGGGTATTATGTATGTTATTGTGTTGGGTTATGTATGTTATGTTGGGTATTATGTATGTTACTGGTTGGGTATTATGTATGTTACTGGTTGGGTATTATGTATGTTATTGTGGTTGGGTATTATGTATGTTATTGTGGTTGGGTATTATTATGTATGTTATTGGTTGGGTATTATGTATGTTACTGGTTGGGTATTATGTATGTTACTGGTTGGGTATTATGTATGTTATTGTGGTTGGTTATTATGTATGTTATTGGTTGGGTATTATGTATGTTACTGGTTGGGTATTATGTATGTTATTGTGTTGGGTATTATGTATGTTATTGTGGTTGGGTATTATGTATGTTACTGGTTGGGTATTATGTATGTTACTGGTTGGGTATTATGTATGTTATTGTGTTGGGTATTATGTATGTTATTGTGGTTGGGTATTATGTATGTTACTGGTTGGGTATTATGTATGTTACTGGTTGGGTATTATGTATGTTACTGGGTATTATGTTGGGTATTATGTATGTTATTGTGTTGGGTATTATGTATGTTATTGTGGTTGGGGTATTATGTATGTTACTGGGTTGGGTATTATGTATGTTATTGTTACTGGTTGGGTATTATGTATGTTATTGGTTGGGTATTATGTATGTTACTGGTTGGGTATTATGTATGTTACTGGTTGGGTATTATGTATGTTATTGGTTGGGTATTATGTATGTTATTGGTTGGGTATTATATATGTTATTGTGTTGGGTATTATATGTTATGGTTGGGTATTATGTATGTTATTGGGTTGGGTATTATGTATGTTATTGTGGTTGGGTATTATGTATGTTACTGGTTGGGTATTATGTATGTTATTGTGGTTGGGTATTATGTATGTTATTGTGGTTGGGTATTATGTATGTTATTATGTGGTTGGGTATTATGTATGTTATTGTGGTTGGGTATTATGTATGTTATGTGGTGGGTATTATGTTATTGTGGTTGGGTATTATGTATGTTATTGTCGTTGGGTATTATGTATGTTATTGTGGTTGGGTATTATGTATGTTATTGTGGTTGGGTATTATGTATGTTATTGTGGTGGGGTATTATGTATGTTACTGGTTGGGTATTATGTATGTTACTGGTTGGGTATTATGTATGTTATTGTGGTTGGGTATTATGTATGTTATTGTGGTTGGGTATTATGTATGTTACTGGTTGGGTATTATGTATGTTACTGAGAGTTCTGTTCTGAGAGTCATTCGGTGCCTTTTAGCAAACACCGGGCTGTCATGTGCCTTTTACTGAGGAGCGGTTTCCGTCTGGCCACTCTTCCATAAAGTCCTGATTGGTGGAGTGCTGCAGAGATGGTTGTCCTTCTGGAAGGTTCTCCCATCTCCACAGAGGAACTCTAGAGTTCTGTCAGAGTGACCACTGGGTTCTTGGTCCCCTCCCTGACTCTTGCCCTTCTCCCCCAATTGCTCAGTTGGCTGGGTGGCCAGCTCTAGGAAGAGTCTTGGTGATTCCAAACTTCTTCCATTTAAGAATGATGGAAACCACTGTGTTCTTGGGGACCGTCAATGCTGCAGACATTTTTTGGTACCCTTCCCCAGTTCTGTGCCTCGACACAATCCTGTCTCGGATCTCTATGGATAATTCCTTCCACCTCATGGCTTGGCTTTGGCTCTGATATGCACTGTCAACTGTGGGACCTTATATGGACAGGAGTGTGTCTTTCCAAATCTTTTCCAATCAATTAAATTTACCACAGGACTCCAATGAGGTGGTATAGACATCTCAAGGATGATCAATGGAACATTTTGAGTCTCATTTTGAGTCTCATAGCAAAAAGTCTGAATACTTACATGAATAAGGTATTTCGCATTTCTAAAAACATTTTTTTGCTTTGTCATTATGTGGTATGTGTTTAGATTGCTGAGGATTTTATCCATTTTAGATTAAGGCTGTAACGTAACATAGTGTGGAAAAGTTAAGGGGTCTGAATGCTTTCCGAAGGCACTGTATGTGCGTTTATGTCTGCATCCGAGCTTGCGCTCCTGTGTGTGTGTGCGTGTCTGTGTGTCTGTATTGGAAAGGGTGGCCTTGTTGCTCTCTCTCTATGGTCAATAGAATGCTCCCCCTGTCCTGTCTTCCATTGACTGGTCAGTGTGGACACTGTGTTGCATCCACATCCACACTGGGTTTGGGTAAAGGCTTCACACAGTGGGCCCACAGGAGGCCATTGGCAGCACTGGCTCTCAGTAACTGCTACCTGTCTCTCTGTATATCTCTGTTATTATCTCTGTCTGTCTCTATGAATGCTTGCTGTCTATCCACTTTTAACCTTTCTCTCTCAATTATGTTCCATTTTAATTTAAGGGCTTTATTGGCATGGGAAACATATGTTAACATTGCCAAAGCAAGTGACATAGATAAGAAACAAAAGTGAAATACACAATAAAAAATGAACAGTAAACATTACACACAAAAGATCCAAAATAATAAAGGAGTTTCAAATGTTTTATTTATTTAACAAGGGAAGTCAGTTTAGAACAATTCTGTTTTACCATGATGGCCTACTCAACCCTAACCCGGACGACGCTGGGCCAATTGTGCGCTGTGGGACTCCCACATACAGCTGGTTGTGATACAGCCTGGAATTGAACCAGGGTCTGTAGTGATGCCTCTAGCACTAAGATGCAGTGCCTTAGACTGCTGCGCCACTGGGGAGCTCCTAAACTGTCATATTATATGCAAGAGTTAAAGTATAAAAGGGAAATAAATCAACATAAATATGGGTTGTATTTACAATAGTGTTTGTTCTTCACTGGTTGCCCTATTGCTGCTGTGATGGCACGCCGTCATATTTCACCCAGTAGATATGGTAGTTTATCAAAATCTGCATGCATTATTTGGTGTTTTACATTGTACATGGAGGATATTTTTGCAGAATTCTGCATGCAGAGTCTTAATTTGGTGTTTGTCCCACAGGCCCTACTTGGTTGGGAACAGAGCTAGGTGCTGCTGTAGGCCCTCCTTGGTTGGGAACAGAGCTAGGTGCTGCTGTAGGCCCTCCTTGGTTGGGAACAGATCTAGGTGCTGCTGTAGGCCCTACTTGGTTGGGAACAGAGCTAGGTGCTGCTGTAGGCCCTCCTTGGTTGGGAACAGATCTAGGTGCTGCTGTAGGCCCTACTTGGTTGGGAACAGATCTAGGTGCTGCTGTAGGCCCTACTTGGTTGGGAACAGATCTAGGTGCTGCTGTAGGCCCTCCTTGGTTGGGAACAGAGCTAGGTGCTGCTGATGTAGGCACTCCTTGGTTGGGAACAGATCTAGGTGCTGCTGTAGGCCCTACTTGGTTGGGAACAGATCTAGGTGCTGCTGTAGGCACTCCTTGGTTGGGAATAGATCTAGGTGCTGCTGTAGGCCCTCCTTGGTTGGGAACAGATCTAGGTGCTGCTGTAGGCCCTCCTTGGTTGGGAACAGATCTAGGTCCTGCTGTTGGCCCTCCTTGGTTGGGAACAGATCTAGGTGCTGCTGTAGGCCCTACTTGGTTGGGAACAGATCTAGGTGCTGCTGTAGGCCCTCCTTGGTTGGGAACAGATCTAGGTGCTGCTGTTGGCCCTCCTTGGTTGGGAACAGATCTAGGTGCTGCTGTAGGCCCTCCTTGGTTTGGAACAGATCTAGGTGCTGCTGTAGGCCCTCCTTGGTTGGGAACAGATCTAGATCCTGCTGTTGGCCCTCCTTGGTTGGGAACAGATCTAGGTGCTGCTGTAGGCCCTACTTGGTTGGGAACAGATCTAGGTGCTGCTGTAGGCCCTACTTGGTTGGGAACAGATCTAGGTGCTGCTGTAGGCCCTCATTGGTTGGGAACAGATCTAGGTGCTGCTGTAGGCCCTCCTTGGTTGGGAACAGATCTAGGTCCTGCTGTTGGCCCTCCTTGGTTGGGAACAGATCTAGGTGCTGCTGTAGGCCCTACTTGGTTGGGAACAGATCTAGGTGCTGCTGTTGGCCCTCCTTGGTTAGGAACAGATCTAGGTGCTGCTGTAGGCCCTCCTTGGTTGGGAACAGATCTAGGTGCTGCTGTAGGCCCTCCTTGGTTGGGAACAGATCTAGGTGCTGCTGTTGGCCCTCCTTGGTTGGGAACAGATCTAGGTGCTGCTGTAGGCCCTCCTTGGTTGGGAACAGATCTAGGGCCTGCTGTTGGCCCTCCTTGGTTGGGAACAGATCTAGGTGCTGCTGTAGGCCCTACTTGGTTGGGAACAGATCTAGGTGCTGCTGTAGGCCCTCCTTGGTTGGGAACAGATCTAGGTGCTGCTGTTGGCCCTCCTTGGTTGGGAACAGATCTAGGTGCTGCTGTAGGCCCTACTTGTTTGGGAACAGATCTAGGTGCTGCTGTAGGCCCTCATTGTTTGGGAACAGATCTAGGTGCTGCTGTAGGCCCTCCTTGGTTGGGAACAGATCTAGGTCCTGCTGTTGGCCCTCCTTGGTTGGGAACAGATCTAGGTGCTGCTGTAGGCCCTACTTGGTTGGGAACAGATCTAGGTGCTGCTGTAGGCCCTCCTTGGTTGGGAACAGATCTAGGTGCTGCTGTAGGCCCTCCTTGGTTGGGAACAGATCTAGGTGCTGCTGTAGGCCCTCCTTGGTTGGGAACAGATCTAGGTGCTGCTGTTGGCCCTCCTTGGTTGGGAACAGATCTAGGTGCTGCTGTAGGCCCTCCTTGGTTGGGAACAGATCTAGGGCCTGCTGTTGGCCCTCCTTGGTTGGGAACAGATCTAGGTGCTGCTGTAGGCCCTACTTGGTTGGGAACAGATCTAGGTGCTGATGTAGGCCCTCCTTGGTTGGGAACAGATCTAGGTGCTGCTGTTGGCCCTCCTTGGTTGGGAACAGATCTAGGTGCTGCTGTAGGCCCTCCTTGGTTGGGAACAGATCTAGGTGCTGCTGTAGGCCCTCCTTGGTTGGGAACAGATCTAGGTGCTGCTGTAGGCCCTCCTTGGTTGGGAACAGATCTAGGTGCTGCTGTAGGCCCTACTTGGTTGGGAACAGATCTAGGTGCTGCTGTAGGCCCTCCTTGGTTGGGAACAGATCTAGGTGCTGCTGTAGGCCCTCCTTGGTTGGGAACAGATCTAGGTCCTGCTGTTGGCCCTCCTTGGTTGGGAACAGATCTAGGTGCTGCTGTAGGCCCTACTTGGTTGGGAACAGATCTAGGTGCTGCTGTTGGCCCTCCTTGGTTAGGAACAGATCTAGGTGCTGCTGTAGGCCCTCCTTGGTTGGGAACAGATCTAGGTGCTGCTGTAGGCCCTCCTTGGTTGGGAACAGATCTAGGTGCTGCTGTTGGCCCTCCTTGGTTGGGAACAGATCTAGGTGCTGCTGTAGGCCCTACTTGGTTGGGAACAGATCTAGGTGCTGCTGTTGGCACTCCTTGGTTGGGAACAGATCTAGGTGCTGCTGTAGGCCCTACTTGGTTGGGAACAGATCTAGGTGCTGCTGTTGGCACTCCTTGGTTGGGAACAGATCTAGGTGCTGCTGTAGGCCCTACTTGGTTGGGAACAGAAGCATCAGATCGTCAGCAAACAGTACCCATTTGACTTCAGGTTCTAGTAGGCTGAGGCCGGGTGCAGCAGACTGTTCTAGTGCCCTTGCCAATTCGTTGATATATCTGTTAAAGAGGCTTGAGCTGCATCCCTGTCTCACCCCACGGCCCTGTGGAAAGAAATGTGTGTTTTTTGCCATTTTTAACTGCACACTTGTTGTTTATGTACATAGATTTTAGAATGTTGTATGTTTTTCCCCGAACACCACTTTCCATCAATTTGTACAGAAGACCTTCATGCCATATTGAGTCAAAAGCTTTTTGGAAATCAACAAAGCATGAGAAGACTTTGCCTTTGTTTTGGTTTGGTTGTTTGTCAATTAGGATGTGCAGGGTGAATACATGGTCTGTTGTACGGTAATTTGGTAAAAAGCCAATTTGACATTTGCTCAGCACATTGTTTTCACTGAGGAAATGTACAAGTCTGCTGTTAATGATAATGCAGAGGATTTTCCCAAGGTTGCTGTTGACGCATATCCCATGGCAGTTATTGGGGTCAAATTTGTCTCCACTTTCGTGGATGGGGAGATCAGTTCTTGGTTCCAAATATTGGGGAAGATGCCAGCGCTAAGGATTATGTTAAAGAGTTTAAGTGTGAGAGAGAGAGAGAGAAAGCAGTGTGTGTGTGTGTGTGTGTGTGTGTGTGTGTGTGTGTGTGTGTGTGTGTGTGTGAGTGTGTGAGTGAGTGAGTGAGTGAGTGAGTGAGTGAGTGAGTGAGTGAGTGAGTGAGTGAGTGGTGAGTGAGAGAGAGAGAGAGAGAGAGAGAGAGAGAGAGAGAGAGAGAGAGAGAGAGAGAGAGAGAGAGAGAGAGAGAGAGAGAGAGAGAGAGAGAGAGAGAGAGAGAGAGAGAGAGAGAGAGAGAGAGAGAGAGAGAGAGAGAGAGAGAGAGAGAGAGAGAGAGAGAGAGAGAGAGAGAGCAGTGTGAGAGAGAGAGAGCAGTGTGTGAGAGAGAGACAGAGAGAGCAGTGTGTGAGAGAGAGACAGAGAGAGCAGTGTGAGAGAGAGAGACAGAGAGAGCAGTGTGAGAGAGACAGAGAGAGCAGTGTGAGAGAGAGACAGAGAGAGCAGTGTGTGAGAGAGAGACAAAGAGAGTAGTGTGTGAGAGAGAGCAGTGGAGAGAGAGAGACACACATAGAGAGAGAGTATTGCTCTGTCCAAGTAGACTGATTTTGCTGTGATCTGATAGGGTGTCAATAGGCTGACTGTAAACACT